>NC_061104.1:42070912-42088412 GCF_015104395.2 Macrobrachium nipponense
TTCTAACAAGCAGCTTTGAACTGTGCATCATATCAACGATAAATTTTCGTTTAACACCGCCATTAAAATCTATGTATATTCCCAGGTTCAAGCGAAGGGGCAGTGCATTACTACCCTGATATTATTCGCCTTGCATTTTCAGACATATTTAATCAATTTATTGTTTTTCTCTTTCTTAACGACATATCTTCTTTCTGTATTTCCCTTCACCTCCTCTTACTTCTTCCTAATGAGCGCCATATTCTTTGGAAGCTTGAATTTCAAGTCAGTGACACTGTGGCCTTGTTCCATATGAATACGGTTCATCTTCTGAATAATAATAATAATAATTAATAATAATAATAATAATAATAATAATAATAAAAAAGTATCACATCCATAACCTTCACACAGCATTACAGTGTCTCCATAAAGCATCCATCAGATCCATGATCAAATTCCTTCAAGCGAAAGTCATCGTTGCCATGAACCATATACCAGATACTGATCCAATCTTAAAATTAAAGTAACCATTTCGCAAGACATCTACCTCTGAAATAGAACAACTGAGAGAGAGAGAGAGAGAGAGAGAGAGAGAAACTCGTAAAACTACTCTCTCTTTCTCTCTCTCTTGAAAGTCTTAATTTTCGGGAGAAGAAGACCCTTGCCTTAATCAGTGCCAAGCGTGGAGATACGAGCAAACCCCCACGATAAACCACCTGAGGAAGCAGGGCCTCTTGTGAGGAAACCTCTGTTGCCTCTTACGAAACTCAGTTTACCATAGATGAGAAATCAGTTTATATAGTTTTTTTATTTTTTTTTATATATGTTATAGTTCCCGATGGGGAATAATTCTTAAGTGTCTTATAAGACTTTTTCCCAAGACTTTGTTTTCCATGTTGTAAAAGAAAAATGATAAAAATTATGCAATTACCGTTCTTGATCAATAGAAGTGTTATATAGAAATTATAATCAGTGTTTCAGGTATATTTTGCTCAGCGTAAAAAAAAAAAACAATAAAATTAATCCTAGTAAGGGTTTCAACAATTATATTTCGGGGTGACGGATAAGAGGACGGAGGGGGAATGATCAATTCTGTCAGATCACAGCTTGCACAGCAAATCCCCAAGGTCTGTTGTGCAAAATTCTTAAAAACAAAAACCATTTCGTAAAAAGAAAGGCAAATTGCAAAAGTGCAAAGCCCTCCGAAACATTGGGAAAAAAAATCTCCCAAATCTAATTGTTCAGTATAAAAGGGCGCTTTGGAAAAATATGGAAAATATTATTTGTAAACAAAAAAAATTCTGAAGTTTCAAGAGCAGAAAGAATTATGGTTATGATTTCTGTTAAAATAAATTTACAGTCCGCCAGGACGTTTCATTTTTAAGTTTTTTCTCTTTGTACTTTTCTAATTGGCTATTTTTTTTTTAAATAATTCCTTAAAGAAACACTTTTCTCATACATAATTTCAAGACGTCAAATAACATTTCTTATCAATATTACATCTCATATTCTCCTCTAATAACTAGAGTGACGATTCTAAAATTACTTGTGCCACTTTTCCGATGTGAGAAAGTTACTGAATTCCATACAATTCGTTTAATAAGACTATTCGTACCTATAGTTACTCATAAATATTTTTCTCAATTATAGGGTTAATCAAATCTTTCGGTGCAATTGTTTAATCAAATTCCATAATTCCTGTTTTATAAGATTACTCTTGCTTATAAATATTCATAAAGTAAATTTTTCTTCATTTAAAGAGTTTATCATATAGTATAATCACGAGATATATTTTTCTTCATCTAAAGATTTTATCAAATAATATAAATAAACAACAAACGTTTCTAGGCTTTCCAATATTGTCACTGGCAATTACTCATACAGTCACATTCACTACCATGCCTACAATCTTAGTGAAGCTAAGGCTATCTCTAAACTAAAATTAATAGTTAGCGAGTGTCCGTGGACTTACGATTTCGACCGGACGTACCACAGACCATAATTCCAAATCGCCTGATAATGGGGAAAAGATTTCAAACCTAAAATCTTCGGGATTTAAAGTCTCCCGTCACTTCTCATTCCCACAAAACCATCCGGAGAGAGAAGTTAAAAGTCTCGATCCTACTCCAGAAGCTGGAATGGCTCCCGGATCGTTTCCTTTCTGAAGTTTTTCGGAAGTTTATGACTCACGTTTCTTGCTACACCCTACATGGCCGGTGTGCGCGAGTGTGTCTCATGGCCAGGCAACCACTGCACGACCATACAAATCGCTACCTGAGATCAAGACATTACAATTTCTCAAACGTTTTCATTTTTGTTCGTATCATTTCATCTTTCTCCGGTTTGCAGGGAGGATGCCAACTTTTCGTTCATGATTTTGAATCGAATTCAAGTGTATATAGAATTCATGTGAAAGGGCAAGCACTGTGATCTATGATGCCATTCAACGCTGACACGGAAATTGACAGTTAAAAGTTTGAAAGTTGTAACAGGAGGAAAACCCCACAGTTGCACTATGAATCAACTGTTAGGAGAGGGTGCAAAAGTAAGTTGGAAGAAAGAGAATATGAACGGATGTACAGTAAAAGGAACGAAAGGGATAGCAGCTGGGGGCCGAAGGGACGTTGCAAAGAACATTACGTAATGCCTACAGTGCAACGCATGAGGTGCACTGACGGCACTACCCCCGCTACGGGGTTCATGGTTTTGAGGATTAATTTATAAGACTAACTTTGTCCCCGTTCATGTTTCATAATTCGCCAAGATAAGAATTAATTTCACGACTAACTGGCAGTAGCAACATTCTAGAAGATGGAATGCTAATACATCGTAGCGAGATGGATTGGGAGAAAATGAACATGCAATTGTAAACAAACTCATTTGGATCTTTGTCAAGAAGTATAAAATTTCTCGGTAAATTATCAGTACCTTATCGAAACGACTTGGAAGTCAACAGAAACTGTCTTAAAAACCGGACGATTTTGTCATACCTGAATCTGCCTCATACACTAAAGAAGGCTACAAGAGCCTTTTTCGCCTCCAACCTATCAAGATTTAATATATCTTCTTACTTCCCCGTAACTTTTATGATAATAATCCACTTATTCACTTGCATATTTAATGAGTGTGCCAGATAAGCCCATTAAGCAACAGTGGAGCTTTATCAAGCAATTAAATTATCCTTTATAAAAATCTCTCTCTCTGTCACCATTAAATTAGGAAATGCTAAAATACATGGCATACTTCAAGGTCTCTAATAAGAAATACCGATATATATATATATATATATATATATATATATATATATATATATATATATATGTATAGTATTATATGTATATATATTATATATTATATGTATATATATATATATATATTATATATATATATTTATATTATATTATCTTATATATATATATAGATATATATATATATCTATATATTATGATATACTATATCTATAAATATAGATATATACATATATATATTTATATATATACATATATGTATATATATATATATATATATATATATATATATATATATCTATATATATATATCTGTATACATATATCCTATATATAGATATATACAACATACATAGATATTATAATAATATATATGTATATATATATATATATAATGTATATTTATGTATATATTTATAATATATTATTATATATATATAATATATAAATCTATATTATATAAATGGGTGCTTATGTGAGTGTGTGTGTGTATGTGTACTAACACATATGAGGAATGGAATTCGATCATTACATGACACAGAAGAGAACAGCTACAGTTCTGTATCGCTATTAGAAAAAACAAAGCTAGACACCAATTCCCACTGGACGCAAATCCTGATCATTTACACGAGCATCCAGTGATTACTAAGCGAATGGGTTCTGGAGCAACGCGGGACATCAGACCTTCTAGTCTCGATGATGGAAAATAATAATGGATATGACTGGAATATCCATCTATATTCTTTTTTTTTATTAATTAACTTAATAATGGTGTAACCTTCCTGACAGGATATGCGTCTTAGGCGTTTATATTGACTGAGACTTACCCCATAACTGAAACATACCCCGGCAAAACATAATTTTTTCGCTCTCTCTCTCTCTCTCTCATGTATATATATATATATATATATATATATATATATATATATATATATATATATATATATATATATATATATATATATATAATATATATATATATATATAAATTTATATATATATATATATATATATATATATATATATATATATATATATATATATATATTATAAGCCCATTCGGCCCATAGCTGCAACACCTTTCATTCCTTTTACAGTACCTCCGTTCATATTCTCTTTCTTCCCTTTTGCTTTCCACCCTCTCCTAACGACTGATTCAAAGTGCATCTACTTTGAGGTTTTCCTTTACACATATCGAACCGTTTCACTGTCAATATCCGTTTCAGCGCCGAATGACCTGATAGGTCCCAGCGATTTTCCTTTGGCCTAAATTCTATATTCCATTTCTGCCCAAAACCAGGCTTTCAATAAAGTGATTCCCAAGTTTTCAGTCACCTACCGAAATTACTGGCACGCTTGGTTATCCGAGGACGCAAATTGGCTTCGACACCTGGAAATGCACAGCAGGTATATCGAGAGAATCATTTCACGAAGGACTAACAACCGGTACAAGCCTTTATGTCTAACTAAAACTAGGACTCCTACTGCAGGGAGAAACGCGCTGTGTGATATTCGGTTTAATTGCCGTGTCTGAGATTTCAGCGGGTCCAGGTACTAAATTTCCAGCTTTCTGGAAGTCCTTTTCGGATGAGGTGGTTGGCAGGAAATATCTCCACACCAAATTACCAAGTCTCTGGGAAAGGTTATCTGTAGACAGTGAGCGAACATAGACACTATGAAAAAAAGGTAGAAAACGCACTCCTAAACTTCACCAATTCGATAAGGAGACTCTCAAATACCCCAAGGCATTCATGTTTTCTCTCACATGGAGCAAGGAAGCAATTCAATATAGTACCCAAATTTTCTACGTCATTTACGGGTTATTTCACAAACAGAAGGAAATTAGTGTCTCCCCTGGATACACCTTCACTGGCAGTTACAAGTTATGTAAGAAAGTAAACTCCAATTCACGCCAAAATATACAATTACCCATTCGTTGAAGCATAAACAAGGAATCCGCCAGAGTCTGTTCATTCGCTATTATGTTATCCCGCTAACAATCCTGACTAACAAACAAACGGAACTAAATATATCTATAATAATAAAATCCGAGTGGATCTTCTGTGTCCTCCCCTGGGTGACAGTAATAGAGACATGACGCAGCCACCCACCCCTGCAAATAAGCTCGTCCGCCCCGGGCTGGAGCGGGTAGAGGAGACATCCACCCTCCTTCAGCAAACCTGTTTGTCCGCCCAGGGTGGGGACGGGGTAGGGGATTGGGAGGATAGGTGAGACAGCAGCGCCGGGCTCCAGCACACGTAGCGCGCACGAACAAGCTCGTATATATATGTATACTATGGAGAGAACTCTGAACACATTTTCAGTACACCCACCCACAAGCATAAGACGTAATTTACTGATTTATCTTTGCTGTTCTCCATTCAACGAACACATACATAACTGTGGAGTAGTTGATTATTTCATGCAGCTATTTCCTGCAAGGCACATCTTAAATAAAGGCAGCAAGTATTTTTAGCTTAAAATTTCTTACTGGTGTTTTAGTAACACAAACAACCACACTCCTTCATGTCACGCAAATTCATCCACATTTTCATACACATAAAGAGCAAGAATGTAAGAATGGGCGCGTGCAAGCAGACAGTGTTGTAAAATAGTTTGTTTCTTTTGCTGGTAGTCTTCCTACACCGAAAGATGCAGAGAATTTCTCTTCGTCCAAGAGAGGTGAGTGTTTGAACGGCGGAACCCCAAGAGATATTTGAAATCAAAGGTCTGCAGCAGAAGAATAAAATGTTGCGCACAAATTCAAAGAATTCCCCGGCACTTGGTTAATTTAATAAAGGGGCAACAGGACGCTTTTAAAAAGTCTATCTGGAGAGGCAGGCGACAAGAAATGCAATGCAAGAGCGAGAAATTTAATGAATATTGACGTTCTGTTGGAAAAACATCAGTCTACTGAATCAAAGAAATAGTGTAAAAACCATTAAAATATTTCAAGTATGCTAAATAACATGAATAAATATTTACGTTCTGTTGAAAAATTTCAGTATACAGAACCAAAGAAATAATGTAAAAAACCAATAAAATATTTCATGTATGGTAATTAAGTATGAATAGAAGTTGACCTTACTTATAATATTACATATTATGGCTGCCAATACATTCAAGCATATCTATCATAAAAAGGAAATTAAGAATAAATACGGGAAAAATAAAAAAAATCGAGTGCAATGGTGGAAAAAAGGGCAAATATATTCACCCTTTTCAAATTATACATGAAAATCATATTGCAGAAAGCACCAGCCAAAGGGTAATTCAAATAATAAATATTATTACCGATTCCTTACATAACAACGGTAGATAATTAGAAAAGAAACTAAATCCTGTAAGAAATGAGTATTCAATATCTCCAAGGAAGGTGAAAATCTTATTCAATAAACGGAAGATCCCGTCACATATTTTATTCGTGAAAACGAAATAACGGTTGAAACAACTAAATATGAGAGGTGTTTTGTGGTAACATGTCAACTTTTCAATTATATTCGCAAAAAGTCAATTCTCTTAAGGAGGTCGCTCATTATGTTTTTACCCCCATCCTTTATGACTAAACGTGTGTTTTGACATATCCAGCCGACAAACAGGGAGCAGGAAAACGCGTTTGAAAACATAACCCTTTCAGAAGAAATAAGCAGCGTTATATTTAATACAGGGTATATGAAATACCAATTCTTGCTCAACCTAAGTTATATATATGTACTCGAGCGCGCACACGAACACACACTCATATATTTATATATATAAATATGTGTATTTATATACTCGTGTATTATGGATGTGTATGTGTACAACCACAAAGACCACCCGCTGTAGTGCGTCGTCTTATACGACGTTAAGCCTGACCAAGAGTTGGCACCTGCCCTACGCGGGTAGTCGCGCGAACGAAAAAAGTAAAAGGTAAGTTTATCTTAGTTTAGCCAGACCACTGAGCTGATTAACAGCTCTCCTAGGGCTGGCTCGAAGGATTAGACATTTTGACGTGTCTAGGAACCAATTGGTTACCTAGCAACGGGACCTACAGCTTATTATGGGATCCGAACCACATTATATCGAGAAATGAATTTCTTTCACCAGAAATAAATTCCTTTGGTTCCGCGTTCGTCGAGCCGAGGATCGAACTTCGGACCACCGGATTGGTAGCCGAGCGCGAAATCCACTCGGCCAACGTGGAACTAGCGAAATCAGTACACATTATACCTCTTGTGTTTTCTGACTTATACTTCTGTTTCTGTATGCATGTAATCACCTTTGTTGATTTTCCTTTTTTACCTTTTTTTTATGTATTCTGTTTTCTATTACTGCTTTTTTGCTACATTTTGACTGTTTTTTTCTTCTTAAATTTTTTTACAGGATTTCTACGGCGGTGATGAAACAAAGCTGATTACTCATGTTTTTTTTTTTTTTTTTTTTTTATCTATGCACAGGCAGCGACATCAAGCCTACATATGACACGCATGTAAATACTTATTGCCGGTGAGAAAGAAGGCCATGCAAAAACGAAAATCAACTTTGACATAAGACAATGACTTTAGAGGATGAACATACTTCCCTTGAGGTACAACAGGCCTGCGGTAACGATTTCTACATCCGGCGAGAAAGAAGGGCATGCAAAAACAAAATCAACCTTCCTTAATTAGGGTACAACAGGCCTGCGGTAACGAAGTACTAAAATACACTGAAATGCGCCTGCTTACGCTACCACTACGGAGCAAACATCCGAGTTCAGAACTTCTAATGAGCAATTCTTCCGTCCCAGAGCACAGATACGCCGATATATCGCAACGCCAAAACCTGTCCCAGACTCGTTTAATTGGTCTCTAAATCTGAGACTCATTACCCTAATTACGGCTCCAGCTTCGACCCGCCAACCTGATGAGACCTCAAGACTTTCACTTCGTATTGGGAACTGATTCGGTTTGTCTGATTTCTATACTTCTTTTCCCTCCGTTACATTACCTTCGAGATAACATTGGCTTACTTCAAGAAACGGATAACAATACAATACGCTTAGAACCTTCATTCATGATTCATAACGACGGTACTTCACAGATGCATCTCATTCGCTTGCTACCTTTCGACAGCAAAATAGATATAGATCGACAAAAGTAATTATCACAAACAAAAGAAGAAACATAGTAACATATTACACGAGATCATCACGGCTTTAATCACTATCGCAAAAGACAAACACATACACACATACATACATACATACATACATACAAACATACATACATGATAGTATATATATAATATATATATACGCATAAGACCGCACAGGTAGCAGTCAGCAGGCCTAAAAAATACTCATGGTCATCTTAAGTAAAGGATTTTCTATTATTTTTATATAATTAAAAAAGAAATGTCAATAGATACGAATAAGGTTGACGGTCCCGAGATCCCGACGAGAGGAATCGGACAGGTAAAAAGGCAAGGTTGCGGACATCTCAAAAAGGGCGGGCGCGCCGGAAGAAATTTAGGTTGTCTGAAGGCGGTTGTCGTCGCTGGTGCCCCTGGCAGCCCAATCCATAAAAGAAAGAGTGCGTAGGTCGGTAGGTCTCTCTCTCTCTCTCTCTCTCTCTCTCTAAGGGAGTCGTTCCTAAGGTTGCCGGTCGAGTGAATAGGGAATCCTTAAAGGACGCAGGAACAGGAAAGGGCCACAGCAGTAACTCCCGACGTGCCATAACGTTAAATGACCCGAAAAGAAAGGTCCCACCAAAGGAATGAAGTTTTTGCACTGAAGTCGGGTGCTATTTAATGATGGCCGTCACAACGGGCTAGATCCGCCCCCTTTTCCGTTTGGGAAGACATGGATTTCAAGAAATGGCGTTCGATTACAGAAAAATAATACGTTTGAATATTAGGAGTTACTTTATATATATATATATATATATATATATATATATATATATATATATATATATATATATATATATATATATATATATTCTGGAGTCCCATGCTTTAATACGATACGAAACGTTTCATGTTGCTTCAACTCATCATCAGCTTGCAAATTAAAGGTTTTAATAATAAATTGCGAGAATAGTTATCTAAAAAAAAATTCAGCTCAAATGGTACACACACACACACACACCACACACTTATTATATATATATAAATATATATATATAAAATATACATAAACCACGAAATTTTAAGAAAATAAAACTGCTGACAATATATTGTTTTTTTGCGCTTCTAATGGTTCAAACCTAAAAGTACAAACAAATGAGAGAGAGAGAGAGAGAGATAGAGAGAAGGAGAGGAGAGAGAGGAGAGAGAGAGCGAGAGAGAGAGAGAGAGAGAAGAGAGAGAGAGAGACTGCAACGACCTTTGCCACCAAGTCAAAACCGGAAACTTGAAAACGAGGGATATCTGACAAAACATTCACAAAAAGTTCTAATGACAATTCCAAAAAAGTTTTATCAAAAGTTTAATTTCCCGTGCAAAAAAAAAAAAAAAAAAAAAAAAAAAACGGCTAAGCGGTGCGAATTTTGCTTCAGCTTTCAAACCAATGACATTAAAAAGCTGGGGAACCAATAGCGGGCAGCATTATTCCCAGAGGGGCCAGCAGCAAGAAGCTTACCAAATTCACGAAACTCCAACCTTTTAAAATTTCAAGACGACTATTCGGGAAAGAACCTCGGGCCAATCGGTCCCACGCCCAAAACGAAGTACCTACAGGGAGAGGTCCTTTTGTATTACATGATTTTTTTCCTTCCTATGAAATTCTGTATAATTTTGCATAATTCCATGTTCTATATAATTCTATATTCTGAATGTCTTTATTCTTAGCAAAACTTACGGAACGTCTCTTCCTTTTTGGTAATCGAAATTGCCTAAATTCTTCAAATATACTTATTAGGAAACTTTCTACATTAAAATATAAATAAAAGGGAAGAAGTATCTTATATACTAATCGACAAATCTATACATTTATTAGTTCCACAATTATTCAGAAATTCTTTTCGATTTTACTTTAATAAAACCTTGATAAATTAATTTACACGACAAATTTAACAAGGCATGATCTGACCTCCAGCTTAATCGAAGGCGCACGTTAAAATCTATGGTCAAGTAGAGCATTCTCCCACTAACGAAAATTAAAATAAATACCATATTTTTATTACAAATAATTTTTCTGTACCGTTTAACATGCACATTATTTATTTGTTACATTTTCATTCGAATAAATAAATCATAAATATCTTATCCTAAAATTCCTATATCTTTAACTCAACGCAAAACACCTTTTGCAGACATTTTTAGACTTTTCCATAGGGCTTTCCTACCCCTTCAACAACAACAACAAAGTAGTTTCTAGGCTTACTCCTCGAGGAAGCAAAATATTATCTTGGAAATTTTCATCTTCTAGATGAAGTTTTTTACAAGTATAAAATCAACACTAAGGAAGGTGGCGAAACGTCAGTATTTTCCCACAAGTTCCTTAATATTGAAAAAACTAAAAATAATAGAAAAAAGTTCTTTCTTTGGACCAAGTCTCTTCGAAGTAAACAAACTTCTCAAAGGCGCCCTAAAATTTGAAAGGGAGTTGAGTAGCAATTATGCCGTTGCTAATCAATAATCGAATAATTAAGACTCGTGAGCAATTACATACAAACGGAAAGAATCTAGAATCTTGGAAGAATGTTGCAAAAAGCAAAAGACTCAAGACTAAATCTGTTAAGAAAGTTAATTTTTTTTGTTTTCCTTGAGGTCGTGAACTAATTGCAGTAATCTTTTCACAAAAGTAATGACGGTAATTCGATGCATCATTATTAAAATGATAGATAGTTTCTTCCCTTAATGAAGCAACCAGCAAAACTTCACCTACAAAATATTAGAAGAGAGAGAGAGAGAGAGAGAGAGAGAGAGAGAGAGAGAGAGAGAGTAAAATCCGGTATTTGGAACGACAAAACCTTGATCCCATTCTGTTTCATCCATAAATGTAATTTTTCGCGAAGCAATAAAACTGAGAAGCTATAGAACCATCATAATATTATTTATTCAAGTACGTGGGTGGATGTTCCATATCTCCCCTACCGTCCCTATCCCCTACCTACCCCGAGGGCCGGACAAACAGGCCCCACTCGGATTTTATTATTATAGAGGATAGATAGATCGATAGATTCCAACCAATGTAGGCAGGAAACGATTACGTTAACTAGTAAACAAGGTGATGAAATGACGATATACCCGCAAAAGAGCATTTGACCACAAACCAACCCCGTGAAACTCATCATCCCAGTTGGAATGACGATACAAAAAACGGAGCCGACTGTACCGGATTCTCTGAGAACGAAAGCCATCTGTCATTTCTGATGTAGACGAAATTTATCTGGATGGAAAAAAAAAATGAAAGCCGGTTTCAGACTCATAATCGTCGTGAGTCTATTCTCTTCGCAATTTCTAAAAGGTGTCGCAGCGCGAGGCCGGAATGATCCCTGGAAATGATCCCTGGAAATGATTCCTGGAAATGAATGTTCCCTTTTCCCGAGGCTTACGGAACTTTATGAGTTATATTTCTAGTTTCCCCTACATGTGCGTCTCTCGGCCACGCTACCAATGTCTGGAGAGAGAGAGAGAGAGAGAGAGAGAGAGAGAGAGAGAGAGAGAGAGAGTTTATTTCCCACAGGGTGGGTTGTCTTGTCTGGTCGTATCAATTCATCTTCTCTCGTCCCTGCGGGGAGGGTACCAGTTACTAGTTCAAGATGTAGGGTAACATTATAACTAGACTTGTTCTCTTACAAGTTTGTGTCGTCATAAGGACTGTAATGGTATATATGTATATATATATATATATATATATATATATATATATATATATATATATATATATATATATATATATATATGCATGTATGTAAAAATTTGTGTCGTATACATAAAGAAAGGTTTAGTGGAATTCATCTACAAATTGTTTTTTCTCTCTCTCTCTCTTTCTTCCTCTCTCTCTATGTATGAGTATATATACATACATACATATATATACATGTATGTATGTATGTAGGTATGTATGTATGTGTGTATATATATATATATATATATATATATATATATATATATATATATATATATATATATATATATAAAGTTAAACGTTGTTTGTTCAACAAATCAGTTATGAAGGCTTTTTCAAAGCCTATCAAAGTTCCAACCTTTTAAGCACCGGAGTGAGTGATTTTTTTTCCCTGTTCACCACATCAAATATTGACGCATATATAGACATAAAAGTGTACCGGTGTCACCCCTAATACTCTTGTGCCAACGTTCCATTTGCTCGCCTGCATATTTAAACTGTATCCAAAGCTTCACTGAAACCTTACCAAGCATTTAAATCTTCGAAACCCCTCCCTTTAATTTATACTACGCCTTCTCAATTCCTACAACCAGAGCCCATCACGCTTGTCGTTACCAAAGTTAAATTTATCTTAAATTGCTATTGGCTGTTTTAGATGCACGAATAAAAACTGATATCTGAAAGACTATTCGGCATATGGTTCTCACACCCAGTAACATTATGGCAGCTTAATGTGCAACAATTATAAACTTTGTCAAATGATCACAACCTGGCTCAAAAGATTTCGTTAAAAAAATGTATTGCAAGCAGCGATATGCAACATCTTCCTTCGCCTACGTCCTTCCCTGAATGGTCATTTTCCTCATTTCTGGCCGAGATAATAATTTAATGCATTAGGAAAGAACTGCATCATCATTTAGAAAACGAGGAATGGTTTAGAGGCTTCCCGATGGCATATTCCTGAACTGCAATCCCTGAAAAAGCGGGACGCCATATCTTAAAAACTAACCGTAGAATCTTCTTAAAAATAATCTCAATACGTTTCCCACACCCCATATACCCTATTGTTCATAACAATAGAGTAACCTAACCTACCTAACCTAACCTAGGGGCATGGCAAATAAACCGATCTCAAGCAGCTACATTACACGACAGAGCTCATTCCAAATGTCTCACTCATAGGATGCAGTTGCCAGCCACAAACTTGGCTTTAATAGAAAGTGAATCGTTCACTTGACACACCGAAACATTACGCATAAATCAACCGGAATTCGCAATTGCAGTTTGTAAAAGTAATGCTTCATAAAAACGGTTTTGATATTGCCTTCATAGACACATGTTGGCGAACAACTGGAAAAGTTATTTTGTTCCCGAAAGGCAACAATGCGGTCTATATCTTACAATGTTTTTCTACGGTAATATATGTTTTTCCATTAAATAGAGACTAATAAAACTTATACGAGAGTTTTATCATCAAGTTGATGCCAGGGTAGTATTCACACCAAAGTACACTATTGGCAGCTTATTTAAGAAAAACAACATCATGCCCCTAGAACTACGACCCTATGTTATTTATAAATACGAGTGTAATTGCTGTGATGCAAACTACGCGGGTAAAACCAAGCGCCAAGCAATTGTACGATGGTTCGAACATCTAGGAAGATCCGTTAGAACAAACAGGCTTTTAGCAAAACCACCTTCCAGCGCCATAAGGGTTTATTCTAGTCGAGTGGCTCCCATGGAGCTGGCAATGGTGGAAAGCCTTTACACTTTAAAATTAAAACCTTCCCTCAACAACAACGAGAGGTCCACGGAGACGCTGTGTGTTTGTATCTTTATTTTGTATAATATGTGTGTATGCCTTCATGTTGCTGATATTTCTCTATTTTGGCATTTCTTTGTTCCGTTTTTCATGCTTGTACGTTGCCAATTTTTGTATAACCTATTTAATAACATTAGTGTATCCTAATGATCGTTCATGATTTAACGATTTTCCAATTTTTCTTTCGATGTCTTTGTTGTCAAACCTGATGATGGAGAGACACTCCGCAACCGGTAGTACAAGTACTGGTTTTAATCTTTTTACATACACACACATATATATGTACATACGAAAATAATGCAGCAGGTTGCAGACCCTTTGGACATGAACTATTTTTCCTATCTAGCCCCTCAAATAGAGAGGTTCCTCACCGAGGACAAAAAAGTAAGAATGGCTTGCTAGAACGCTAAGGGTGGTCGAATATAGAAAAACAAGATCATATACAATTTCAGGGTTCAGCGAATATTCACTGGCAAGATCATATGTCTAATCCTTAAGAAAAAAAAGAGCGCGATTTCAACCATTTTTAAACCATCGACATCTTTCTTAATAGATATACATAGGATTTACTGATAACTTTTACCAGATACGTATGCAATTGCAATAACTACAATGTCCTCTTAACTTCTTTATCTCTTCAAACTTTTTGTCCCCATATGCATTACTTACGGTTCTCTGCGGCGTCCCTTCAGCCCCTAGCTGCAACCCCTTTCGTTCCTTTTACTGCACCTCCTGTCGCATTCTCTTTCTTCCGTCTTACTTTCTACTCCTAACAATGGATTCATAATGCAACAGCGAGATTTTCCTCCTGTTGCACCTTTCAAACTTTTTACTGTTAACTTACGTTCCAGCGCTGAACACAGGTCCCAGTGCTCGGCCTTTGGCCTAAATTCTGCATTATATTTAATTCAAACTTTTTGTATACGCGTGTCCCTCAATTCAGATATTTTTGGGTTTGGGTCTCAGGCTTTGTAGTAGATTTAGAGAAGTTAAAAGGACACTGGTTATTAGTATAGTTATATCTTAGATTTTTTTCAGCGCTAAAACAATAACATTCGAAAACTGCATTGTTAAAACACTTGCCGCTAGTTATAGATCAATGTAAAAATTTGGTTATAGATCTATATAAAAAATTGGTTATAGATCAATATAAAAAGTGGTTATAGATCAATATAAAAAGTGGTTATAGATCAATATAAAAAAGTAGTTATCGATTATTATACAAAAAAGTGGTTATAGATCAATATAAAAAAAAATGGTTATGGAACAAAATAAAAAAAGTGGTTTATGGATCAATATAAAAAGTGGTTATAGATCAATATAAAGAATTCGGTTATATATCAATATAATAAAAGTGGTTATAGATCAATATAAAAAAGTAGTTATCGATTATTATAAAGAAAGTGGTTATAGATCACTATAAAAAATGGATATAGATCAATATAAAAAAAATGGTTATGGAACAATATAAAAAAAGAGGTTATGCGATTCAATAAAAAGTGGTATATAGATCAATATAAATAATGGTTATATATCAATATAATAAAAGTGGTTATAGATCAATATAAAAAAGTAGTTATCGATTATTATAAAGAAAGTGGTTATAGATCACTATAAAAAATGGATATAGATCAATATAAAAAAAAGTGGTTATGGAACAATATAAAAAAAGAGGTTATGGATCAATATAAAAAGTGGTTATAAATCAATATAAAAAATCGGTTGTAGATCAATATAAAAAAAGTGGTTATAGATCGATGTAAAAAAAAAAAAAAAAGAAGTGCCATTCTATAAACAACGGCATATAAGTATTCGAACTCCCCATCTCGGTTTCCGTCGCGACAGCGTTCCCTGGATACAAATCCTGCTCTTAAGCACCGACAGAAGGCAACGCACCCGATTCCAATTACTTGGAACTTTGATCAGGCGAAAAACGGCAATATTCTCACTCGTTTAATCAGCGGCCCTTCAAGTGTTCTTCCTCGTGGCAATTTTGGACGGGTGGAAAAGTCACGCAATCCCATTCAGGAGTAATTCAGCACAGGTTCAAAATTTTGCTCGGTACAATGGGCAACCCTTTGCATTTCCCGTAATGGATATTCTATTAGAACGAAATAAAAAAAAAAGACGATCCTAACCAAGACTTTAATGAACATCCTTTCATATTTTCTTGCCGCTCTTCCAGCCACAAGTCCCAGAGTCCTTCCTGACCCGTTTTTAAAGGAAAAAGACGAATATCTGCAATGACTTATTAGTTACCTACGCAACGACAGCGAGAAATTAGTCCGTTTCTAAGTCCCCTGTAGCCAGAAACATAATAATGCTAATTTACAAGAAAGTCTCTAAGATTAAAATGAGTCTGACTTTATTGGTACATCAATCATAAATGATGATTTAGTGGTGAAGATGCCAAGTTTGAAGGAAACGCTTAAATATACAAATAAATAAGTGAATAAACAAATAAAATAAATAAATACATATATTTAAATTGCACATAAACATACACGCACATATATATAAATATATATACATACACACATAGTATATATATATATATATATATATATATATATATATATATATATAATATATATATATTATATTATATATTAGTGTGTGTGTGTGTGTTTACTGTATAATCATATCTATTCACACATATATATCCATACATATACATTGCAAGTGTGTATAATTTAAGGTTTATCGAGTGTTGAAGTGTTCAAGTTTCCTGCTTTGATTATATAAATGGTTTATATCCAATGGGAAGGTAAATGACCCCGAAATATATAACAATAAAACCACACACATATATATATATATATATATATATATATATATATATATATATATATCTATAATATATATATATATATATTTATATATATTTAAAAAAAAATTAAATTATTTATTTATTACTGTGTGTGAGTAAGTTTCCACAAAGCAGATTGCCCATACGTGAATTCAAGAACTGAAGACCATTGACGCAAATCGCGAGTTCCGTCTCCAAGAGAGAGTCCCTTAATGAGAATATATCCAGTTTCCTCGTCCAGTTCCACTGTAACATTACACGAGTACCTCCTGGTCGTTATGTGCATTCACCCTTCAAACCGTTAGAAACAACACTAGTACCAGTGGAGACCTTTGCATACGTGCGAGAATAACGCTATGCAGGTATGTATAGCTATTTTCAACAATTGACAAGAGTATGAAATATATATATATATATATATATATATAATATATTATATATATATATATATATATATATATATATATAGTATATAGTGCGTGCGTGTGTGTATGTGGCATCTAAACAACAGAGAGTTGAAAAACTAATTACACAAAAGACAAAAATCTAATATTGCATAGTAGATCAATATATATATATATATATATATATATATATATATATATATATATATATATATATATATATATATATGTATATATGGCTTTAACATAATATATTTAGGGTTCATTTATCTTCCTATTGGATAAACAACTTATTTAATCAAAGCAGGAAACTTTATCGCTTCAACACTCAATAAATCTGTAAAAAGGTACACCTATGCAATATGTGCATGTATAGATATATATGTGAATAGATATGATTATACGGTACATATATAC
>NC_061104.1:42093412-42095912 GCF_015104395.2 Macrobrachium nipponense
ATCAACGAAACAAACGGGCTTCTCTCTCTCTCTCTCTCTTCTCTCTCTCTTTATTTTAGACCCTTGCATGCATAAACTACCACACGAGGCCACGAGGTGAGGCATCAATCCAGCGCTCAGCTCTAATGCAGGGACGCCGTCGAGGGACTTCCTTCCAGACTCTTTCCAGGACCGTAATTGGGTAATCTCACGTTCCCTTGCGTCACCCATTGTCCGCGGCCGAAAAAATACGCCTCCGTGTCGAATCACCTTCCATCACACTTGGCGAAGCGTTTTGAGGTCAAGTGCCCCAGTGCACGTAATGAACGGAGGAGGAGGAGGAGGAGGAGGAGGAGGAAGAGGAGGAGGAGGAGTCCCTCCAGACATGCTCCCAGGGACCTTTTGTTTTGCTCGACTTCGAAGTAGATGATGCTGCTACTGCTACTGCTGCTGCAGTCCCCAGGATGTTAAAGGGAACTTTTGCAGGCTTCACGCATCGACTAACACTCGATCTGTCAAGACCTGTTGCTTAGACACGTCTCCGTTTGTCCATGTTGAGTTTCAGATGGGATCTTTTCACTGTATATATATATATATATATATATATATATATATATATATATATATATATATATATATATATATATATGCATTCATTTTTTTACATTTAGCGTTACCATTGTCAAACAATTCTAAGTTATTTCTTATTCGCGATATACATACATGTATACATAATACCTACATGCACACTAGCATATATACATGTACATACATATATACATTAATATTATATATATATATATATATATATATATATATATATGTGTGTGTGTGTGTGTGTGTGTGTGTGTGTGTGTGTGTGTGTGTGTGTGTGTGTGTGTATACTTGTGTTTGTTTATGTGTATTTTTACGAAATAAAAATTTCCAAATGAAAAAATAGAGAGAAGGTGCACATCACTACAAAACACGTCTCCCTTCTATTTTCTATTTCCATTTTCATTTTTACCCCCTACACACACATACACACAGGAAGAGACTTTTGTTGTTTTTTATATGCCGTTGACTCTTCCACAGATTCCCTTGCTGGAAGTTTCCAAAATGCAAACAAAATTCTGTTTGTATTTTGTAGCAGTGGATCTCTCTCTCTCTCTCTCTCTCTCTCTCTCTCTCTCCTCTCTCTCTCTCTCTCTCTCTCTCGTTTTGTGCATGTCAACACTTCAGGATTAAAATGTAATATTCATTCCAAGGCTGCCACATGCTCTCAAATTTAAATTGATATCTGATATCTTTAATTTATAGTTATTTTCTTTATAGGGATATGCAATCTAATATCCAAATCCAATATGCACAACTAAGCTCAAATTTCTTATACTCTCAGACGAACGTTCACCAGTTTTCTTTCTTCCTTTTTATTTACTTATTTATTTACGAAGTCTTCACACATATTCACAACAAGAGTTGGGTATTTTCATACATACTGGTAATGAATGCTTCTAGAAAATAACGTACACAGTCTACAATGTTTTTTTGTTTGTTTGTATGGTGTTTTGACGTTGCATGGAACCAGTGGTTATTCAGCAACGGGACCAACGGCTTTACGTGACTTCCGAACCACGTCGAGGGTGAACTTCTATCACCAGAAATACACATCTCTCACTCCTCAATGGAATGGTCGAGAATCGAACCCGCGACCACCGAGGTGGGAAGCAAACACCATACCAACCACGCTACTGAGGCGCTTACAGTCTACAATGGAAATCCCCACTCAAATCACATCAGTAGTAAATATTTACGTCAAGTATAAGAATGTTTGTGACAGAACGTGACTGGTCATCAAAGTATCGCCGTAAAGTCGATTGAAAGCCACATTACAAACTTTCGTCTATTAATCAGGTGCGCTCAAAAAATCCATGCTATATCAAAAATGTTAAATTAGTTAATGAAAATGTAATAACGTTTCTGTGTTTATCACTTCATTCCAAATTTCGCCATCTAATAAAATGAGGTAGCGGGCATAAAAAAGTAAAATAAAAAAAATAGACTACTCACGGTACAACTTCGTAAAGGAATTATCAAGAGTGAATATTTAATTCCCATCTACAGCTGATTGATTGGCTGAATGACACGAGTCCCAGGATTCATACATCGAAAACAGAGGAAACAAAAGAGAAATGATGTATATCAACTCTGCAAATGACGCTTTCTTATTCTGCCAATCCGTAGACAGAGCAGTAATCCAGGGACTGGCATTTAATTAGAAGCATACTATTGTTAAGTACAAAGGAAAGCAATATGGAACACAAATATCTTTAGATGAGATAACAAACTCACAGACAGATCTGCATGAATATTAATAAGACATATAATTAACAGTTTACATTTCTTTAAAATATATACATATATGTATACATATGTGTATAATACAAAACATGTTATATGAGTAATGTTATAATATGATATAATATAATATATATATACGTGGATTATATATATGCAAACACATATACATATATATGTGCGT
>NC_061104.1:42100912-42113412 GCF_015104395.2 Macrobrachium nipponense
CAGATCGATCCGACAACTGGTTATTGGTAGCAAGAAAAAAATAGTATACCCGCAAATATTGTCGTTCGCCCTTATCGTTAAATTCATGGCGTTAATACCAGACAGTAAGCATTGCATAAGCTTATTTATAATCCTTCAGACACAGTTTCTCTTCAAGATTCCCGCAATAATAAAAGCCAAAGATGCTGGAAAGTCCGAAGTCAAAAGGCAAAAGCAATCTTTACTCGAAATGCAAAAGTCAGAAAAACATTTTGAAAGTAAATACGCTCTAGGGGATAAATAACAACACACTAGCATATTCAGCGAGCTACATTTTCCCTCTGGAGAAAACATATTCCTCCATCGGACCATAAGATGTTTTCGAGGATTTGAGGCAAAAATTCTAAAATTTTTCTTACTTGAGACAGTAATACTCAGGTATTAATACAAAAAGTTTGAAATCATCATCAATAATATTTTTTATGTCTACGACATCAAACTAACACTGAAAAGCAAGAACGTCCCAGTGTATTGATCACACGTTACCTAAGATACCTGGGATGAGGAGATGGGTCTGTATTAGTTTTTCCTCTTCCAAAGCATTTCACTTCACTTTAACTGGTTCTTTACTGTTCAAAATCTTCAGCAACATAAGTGAAGAAGAGGACCTTGTAAGCTTTACTCACATACACACATATGTCTATAAATAATATATATAATATATATACATATACATACATGTGTGTACATGTATTATGTATCTACATATGAAGGAGAAGTTAATAACACTGTACACGTACAAACATAGTACATTCATGACTACTGTGTGTGTAACAAAAAGGCAAGCTCTCCACTACGTATAACTTCATTTTAACGACGTTCAGTAAGCCTCAGATTCTAAGCAGAAAAAAACTGACATTTCTTATATAATATCCAAGACTTTCACGCTCGCAGGCACGCGGAGAAGTAAAGAAGTATTAATCTTATAAAAGAGAACTTCATTTTTAATTTTCTCTGATTTAAAACTTTCACTCTAATCAGCATTTGCCGATTTTTCCCAGTCACCACACCGACCGGCTGCCTCTCTCTCTCTCTCTCTCTCTCTCTCTCTCTCTCTCTCTCTCTCTCTCTCTCTCTCTCTGTTTTTATATAGGGAATTAAAAATCCTCACGCTGCTCATTACGATGAAGTGTTTATATTTCACTCAACTTCTATACTTTGTGACAGGCTACTCTCAAAGTTCACTCCTATCACCTCCCAATCTCTAAATGCATTGTCATTCTTGTATGTAAATATGTGAATATTTCTGTTGGCAAACATACCTATTATCTATTTACCACAAACCTTTTTCCTCCCGCGGAACGTACACTAGTGAAAGCAAGGTCTGCACGTCAATTGCATTCAGGTCTGCTCCATATTCATTTTACATAAAAAAAAATTAGTAATCTCTTACTTCGCCGATAGCAAACCTTAAATTACCCCCGGTTTCCTTCTTATTCTGTTTGCACGATGCCGAGAATAGATAAAGAATAAATAAAGGAGAAAGTTTATAAACAAACACAAGGTCCTATTCTCAGAATAGCGCTGGCTTGATGAACGGATCCTTGAAAGCCAAGATTTAACTTTTCGCTTTTTTTTCCGGAGCTCTTAAAAGCATGAACCAACCTCGAGCAATCTGGCTGTCTGTAAAAAGCAGTTGCCTCAGGTAATCAATAGAAACGCGTCAACTGCGTGTAAGATTATGATCATACAATCAACAGAAATACGTCTCCTGAGTGTAAGATTAAAATCATACAATCAATAACTATGCGTCTCCCGTGTATAAGATTATAATCATACAATCAATAAATATGCGTCTCCTGTGTATAAGATTATAATCATACAATCAATAGAAATTGGTCTCCTGTGTGTATGATTATGATCATAAATCAACAGAAATGGGTCTCCTGTGTATAAGATTATGATCATACAATCAATAGAAAAATGGGTCTCCTGTGCATATTTTATGATCATAAATCAATAGAAATTGGTCTCCTGTGTGTATGATTATGATCATAGATCAACAGAAATGGGTCTTCTGTGTGTATGATTCTGATCATACAATCAATAGTAATGCGTCTCCTGTGTGTAAGATTATGATCAAACAATCAATAGAGATGGGTCTCCTGTGTGTAAGAAAGATTATGATCATACTATCAACAGAAACGCGTGTGTAAGATTATAATCATAAAAGGTCAGATGACACAAATGAAAGTCAGTGATACGACGAAGATCGACAGGGCGAGGAAGTCTTATGAGAAACATGTGTTGTCTCACCCAATTTACTTACCTATACTCGCAGAAATTTAAAATTCACGGAAACCTGTATCCAATTGCATTTACACTGAGAACTTAATTTATAAATACAGAGGCGCTATAAAAAAAATAATATTTTGAACACCAAATATTGAGAATCTAATTTATGCACACAAAGGCGCAATTTAAAAACAAATTGATTATTCTTAAAGTATTTTTACACACCGAACAAGTAGTTAGATATTTATCCAAAGTTATCCAAGTATCCTTGTGGAATTCGGGACTTATATAGATCGCCACGAACATTTTAATCCTGGCAACCTTCAACTCAAACACATTGTACGATGAATGCTTCGATTACTCGTACATCCATAAAAAGATATTTAACACAACAGAAAACTCACAGTGGTAATTTCCGATAACTAGGCGCGTATCTACCGGAATAACTCGTTTTGGATAACAAATAAAAATATTAATAAAAGAAAGAACTTTTTCGGTGCAATTAGCATAAAACATCGCGTTATTTTTGTGAAAGGCATCTCTTTCCATTTCCCATAGTAATTCCTTTTTTAAAATAAGGTAAAAATAACCACTTCTCTATTAAATTTGTTATCCTCAAAATGAAAGAGAATGACTTATTACACTGTGAAACTTCACTCACGTAGCAAAGGATGAATCATGTAGTGCCCAATTTAGCTTCACCACATTTGTGATTAGTAGAAGATAAATAACCTATTAATAACACAAAGTACTTTTCTTTGCACTTATAAACACAACAGGATAAATAACTTTTTAGCACAAAGCAATCCGCGTCCCTCTAGGGAAGAAGATAAATAACGCATCTCACACAGAACTTCACAGACACTTTACGTAGGATAAATAACTTTACTGAAGAAAGCTACTAAATTTCTTACACACAGCAGCCTGATTTCGTCAACTAACTTATGGCACAAGGTAATTCCCCTCACAACCGAGATCCGGAGAGGACGACGAACTTATTCCACGACGTGTCTTCCTTTCCTTATCCTCAGACGAATTACGGGGCTAAAGAGACCGGTCACATGGCAGACCTTCAAAGGAGAACCCGCGCGGGAAACTAACCCGACCGAACTCTACTACTCCAAGCCGCCAATGTTGCCACCCGAAGGCTGGAGACGATGCGCGCGCCCGAAAGGTCGGGCAACGCATATTTTGTTGTGGCAATACTGTTGCTACCTTCCGATGTATTGGAGTGCGTTAGCAGCAACAGTTTGTGGTCTACGCAAGGGCGTTGCGAGAAAGGTGAAAACCCAAACAATGAAAAAACGAAGGAGCCAAGCTACAGACCATCACCACAAAAAGCGAACGGGAGATTGTCGGCTACCGTTCGAGGTTTGCGTACAGAATCACCAAAATATAAAAAGAAAGAAAGGAAAATATCGGTAAGGTAAAATCATTCATTACGGATCATACGAGGTATACAAAAAATCTTAGCATAATTAGAAAAGATTTTCAACGTGCCACAAAAGCGCAATTACGTGATAACAGACGTTTCTGTGTAGAACAAAAACTCTACACTGTTTAACACGTTATTTAGAGTAGATAAATAACGAATAAACAATATCTAAAAACAAACGTGACTTTCTGATTCCGATATGATTTTTACTGTAATAAAAAATTATTCTCAAAATATCTTATTATTATTTTTTTTATTTTACAGATAAGCCATGATACCATAGTTATCAAAGTCATTAACGGTCTCTCTCTCTCTCTCTCTCTCTCTCTCTCTCTCTCTCTCTCTCTCTCTCTCTCTCTCTCTCTCTTGTAGCGAACTTTCGTCTGGATTGCCAGACATCCTCTAGGCTAGGAAGCTATTATTATTATTATTATTATTATTATTATTATTATTATTATTATTATTATTATTATTATAACCGGGAAGAAGAAGAAGCTATGGGCATGTTTTGGTGAGTGTAATCTGATGATACATTCCCGGATCCCGGATTTCTGGTATCTGCTACCTACCTGGATTCCTACTGAGTAGAACATTGGTATAACAACCAAACTTCACAATCTCCCACTCTAGAGAAAATGTTTCCACCTCTTAGGAAAGAGAAGCAAGGGAGATTAAATTTCTCAGTAGAGTGAGCGTAAGCCTGGCAGTTTTTTTTTTTTTTTTCTCATGGACGGGGTACTTTTAACGAGGAACTGGATGAAACTGCGAAAAAAAAATAAGCTGAAAACGATGTTAAAGAACGGACGATGAAACGTCAGGAATCAACTGTTATATTCTATAGGCCGTATTGTATAAGGACGGCAGGTAATGAAAGAAAAAATATTTGTAATAATTTTTTATTTGTACCTACAGTTCAGAAGTTCATAACATCGATGTCATACCCTAATGATAAGGAAAAAGAAGTGTTGATGATATTCCTATCACGTCACTATTGTCACATAATAAGAGGCAAGACCTTGACACATTGCCACATTGTAACTGTACGAAAAGCTATTTGGAAAGGAATTGTTCCTCAATTGACGGCACTGACTGGGAAAACAGCAATTTAAATATATATACATATAGTATATGTACACACATATATGTATAAGTGTATGTATGTATATAATAATATATATATATATATATATAATATATATATATATATATATATATATATATAGTATATATATATATGTTTATATAATTATATATGTACATACACACACACACACACACACACACACACACACATATATATATATATATATATATATATATCTATATATATATATACGTACACACATACCGAAGAATAATAAAAAATGTGTCAACTTTAGCAACATTGATGTGCTAACTATTGCACAACAAAACAATCAGATGATTTACAGTCGCCCCGAAAATTGGTTTTAATAAAATCTCGAAAACGGCAGCTTCGTTTCCTTCAGCATCAATAGATCAAAGAACAATTTCAATTAAGAGACACCTGCCTTTCAAATATACATCATTCACACGCCACTCAATTAATCAGATGAATGAGAATCAAAAGAGAAAAATTGAAATTCAGAACAATTTAAGTCTGTAACTCATCACCATCCGATTCGATCATCCTTGGGGAAAAAACCAGCTTTGACAATCACAATACGCGCTCACTAATGGAACAACAGTCATATATTCGCAGCGACGGAAAAGAGCCAAGGCTACAGTAACGTTAAAAGCGATTCACCTGCCAATGCTTTAATCCACAAAAGTTGTAAAGGACTCTAAGTTAATGTCCGAGAGGGAAACCAATTTCCATAATGGACAACAGCAATTCTCGCTCCTTTGAAGCTGGCAGTCAGTAAAGTCCCATTTCCAAATTCCTTAAAATAATTTCCGATTTTTCCGATGGATACCGAATGCGAAAGGTGCCTTGTTGATCATTCCATCACCACATTTTGTGTATGTGCGTATAAGGTATGTATGTGTGTGTGTGTGTGCGCGTGTCCGTAATTTGTATTTGCGAATGTATACATATGATGCCTTTACTATGTCGAAAGGCCTAGCACCACTCCGTTGTTCACTTTCCTTCGTGGTATTTACCTTTATTTATAAATTCAGTTATACATGGATACATATGTATTTATTAGTGAATGAATTACGAATTATGGATGCATTTATTCAAGTACACCGGTATATATCTGTACACTTAGATGGAGATTCAGTTAATAAAAGTAGCTGATTTCTGTTGTGTGTATGTAGGTATGTGTGTGATACAAATACATACATACACACACATACACACACACACACACATATATATATATATATACATATATATAAAATAAATACACATGGATGCATACATACATACATACATACACACATACATTTACAATCACACTTAATAAAAACCGATGGGGATAAAACGATCTCAACAAAAAGGAAATAACTGTAAACTAATTTGTAAATTTTTAAATCACTTATAATTAAAATATATAATAGGATATGAGTCGGTAAAATCAATTCCAATAAAAACAACTGAATCGTTTAGCTATATAATATAATAAAGAAAAAGAAACTTGGACTGCTAGCGATAATTCCAATTGAAAATAAGAGAAGACACAGATAAGACCTTTTGATTAAGTGAAATAATTTATCCTCTAGGACAATAACACCAGCTAAGAAAATGAAGACTGATGAATCAAAATAAAATAAATTGAAAACACAAAGAGGAAAACAGAAAGCCAGCTCAATAAAATATTTTAAAAAGATAAGATCAAAGACACGAATGAATAAGACGAGAACAGGAATTCAATTTTCTTAACCCCATGATTTTACGAGCGACTCTCTGAAACGTATAATCACAGAAATGGAAATAAAACGTTTGGTAGAAGTTTCACTCATCTCTGATAGCGGTTGCATATGCAAATGACTGCAAGCACTCTCCCGAGTGGATAAGATAGGCCCCCCTTAATTCTACTGTGGCTCTTCTAGAGACTAGCAACGGAGCTATCTCATAATAATAATAATAATAATAATAATAATAATAATAATAATAATAATAATAATAAAAATAACAATAATAATCACAATAATAATAATACGTTCTTTAACGCCTGGAAACGATACATCCTCTCTCCCTAAGGCTATTAAATAAAAAAAATCAACTTTCCAATACTAAGAGATTACATTGGCAAATGTTTCTTTATAATTTTTTTTTCTTTTTTATTTATTTATTTATTTACAATTCTTCACATGTCAGCACGAAGCAAGAGCACAGTTATACATCCCATCGAATGTTCTCGAAGGTGCTCAAACGTGGGTTCTTTCCTGTCGGGCAGCTCAGCCTTTCTAATGGTAAGAATGAAAGGGAAACTGAAAATTATTTCGTAAAGCGGGCTTGGTTAATAACTAGTTTGTTATTTTGTTTATAGACTTATTTTTCATACACTGTTCACGTACTACACACACACTCTCTCTCTCTCTCTCGAAAGGCCTTGCAGCGGTACTCCATTAGTTCACTTTCCCTCGTAGCTTTTGCATTTATATATATATATATATATATATATATTATATATATATATATATTATATATATATATATCCATTCAGGAATCGCAGACAACCACATCAGAAGAATAATTTATTAGAGACGTTTCGCACATACAATGTGCATCTTCAGTCTGTTGAGATAAAAAAAACACATACATATTAGCATTCAATAATAGCAGGATTCTCAATATAGTAAAAAGAATAAAAACTAAAATTAACTTAAAATTGACATAAAGGACTAAAAATTGACAAGTAAAACTAAAAAGTAAAAAGTACAAATAAAAAACAAATACCAAGGCGCAACCAACCGTTAGTTGAGAAGGAAGGAGGTAGAATGACTAGGCTTGGGCAAGAAGTTAAAACGTTGACTATGCCAGATAAAGTGGAGAAGATGAAACTCCACTATTCAACGAGGGAACAAGACGTTTAATATATAATGACTCTAGAGTGGTTACATAACCACTCTAGAGTCATTATATATTAAACGTCTTGTTCCCTCGTTGAATAGTGGAGTTTCATCTTCTCCGCTTTATCTGGCATAGTCAACGTTTTAACTTCTTGCCCAAGCCTAGTCATTCTACCTCCTTCCTTCTCAACTAACGGTTGGTTGCGCCTTGGTATTTGTTTTTTATTTGTACTTTTTACTTTTTAGTTTTACTTGTCAATTTTTAGTCCTTTATGTCAATTTTAAGTTAATTTTAGTCTTTTTACTATATTGAGAATCCTGCTATTATTGAATGCTAATATGTATGTGTTTTTTATCTCAACAGACTGAAGATGCACATTGTATGTGCGAAACGTCTCTAATAAATTATTCTTCTGATGTGGTTGTCTGCGATTTTCCTGAATGGATGTATGTGATATACTGCATAGCCTATATATATATATATATATATATATATATATATATATTTTATATATATATATATATATATATATATATATATATATATACATTATATATATATATATATATATATGTGTGTGTATACATAAATATATACATATATATATATATATATATATATATATATATATATTATACTATTATATATATATATATATATATGCTTGAAAAATCACAGTAGATGCACGTGACTTCATTAAATTAGCGAATGCCACAGGGAAATGATACGCAAAAATCCAAGCGCTTGGATTTCTGCCTATCATTTCTCTGTGGCATTCGCTTATATATATATATATTTGTGTGTGTGCGTGCGTGCGTGCGTGCTTGGGCATGTGTGTGTGTGTGTGTGTATGCTTGTAGAGTGTGAACTTGAAAATGTAGAATATACTACGAAAGTTCTTCTTTCAAGTCCCGTTTTTCACTCGCCTCCTTACGTGGATTTTATAATATTCTAAAGCACGTGGACTTTCGTGTTACATTGAATATGATTGTGTATATATGCATATACTATATATATATACATACATACATACATACTACATATATATATGTGTGTGTGTTTGTGTATTTTATTCCACTTCTTGTCTTCTGATGAATACCACATCTTTCCTACATAAGCCTTCTTCATAATACCCCCATGTATTCAATAATAATCATCTTAATAATAATGGTGGTATTAATATTGGCAGTTTACAATACTTCTATTATATAAAAATGGTATTATTAGTATTGGCAGTTTACAATACTTCTAATATATCATAAGTGCAATAATAAGATATAGACGAAACACCTAAAATTATTTTTCAATTGCGGGAAAAACTACCAGAAAAACATAAGCGGTATAAAGAACCTTTAGCTTTCAATAATTCTATTCAAATATCAAAACAGATATTTGAACAGATATTTGAATAGAATATTATATAGAAAATAGTGAGCTCCTTATGACTCAAAATAGTGAGCTCCTTATGACTCATTTCACCCGCACTGGAAAAAAGAACTTATATCTAATTTTATGCCAAAATACAATATATTACAAAAGGGACAGAAAAAATCGATTAAAAACCCTCTCGGAAGATAACCAATTTTTTTTTTTTCTTTTATACGGAACAGACCAACATTGCTGTAGTTCAGTTATTGAGATATTAAACAGGACCAATAAAATAAAAGTTTAGAAAGTTACCATCGATACCAAGACGTACCAGCTATACTATACATTTAGGAATAACCAGCTGGGAGAGAAGGAAACTTGGAAAACATTTGGGAAAAAGTAATTGGTCGCTGTACCCTTTACCAGCAAGTTGCAAAACTGGCCGTACAGAAAAACGTTCGCTTACATTAAGGTACCGAGGACGCTGGCTTTAAAAGAACTAATATTCATTTAATGAAAATATAGTATGCATGAAGCAAAATTAAAATTGTTATTCCTAGATGGAAAATGAACAATATTTCAAATAAAAATCAGTGTCAAAGGTCTGCCTCCACTTGTAGTAGTTCCCTGACGAGCGCGTGAAATGAGATTATTTGCACTTAATAATAAACACACACGCACGCACGGGCAGTCTTAAAGGCATTAAGAGCAACACTGATAAAGGCAATATTCCACCGTTTACATTCTCCAGATAAACCAGTGATCCAGGGAAGTCTCATAACAGCTACGTCTAGACTGTCTTGAGCGCATCCTCTTTAACGGGTCATAATTACATAATTATACAACAGTAGGCTAACGGGAGCGAGTTTAGTATTTTAATGGAAACTAGATTACCGACCAACCTCTTCTTAGCAAGAGCGAAACAACCTTACTTCATACTTTCTTTATCTAACCTTAATCATATTCTTAACATTTATTTCTCTTATTTCCCCTTATGAATCTCTCAGGCCTGCTTTTGCAATTAAGAGCTGCAGCCTGGCTTATAATAATAATAATAATAATAATAATAATAATAATAATAATAATAATAATAATAATAATAATAATAATAATAATAATAATAATAATAATAATAATAATAATACAGGTTAACATTATCAGCCACCTAATTACAGGATGGCAAAAAGATCTTACATTTCTTATAACACGATTTCACGTCCTAAATACCACAATGGTAATAATAATACAAGATTATCAAGATTATCTAAAATGATTAAAACTGGGATTGTGGTTACAAATTGCCATTCCAATTCGGTATAAAACCTCGGCATCACGTATCACAGCAACCGCCTCTCCCCCACACAAAAAGTAATTCATTACATACTTATACAGATTGATGCAAATTAATTACATCAAAATTCATGTTTAAATTGCATTCGACATATATGATTCTCCATCATGTCAGACCAGATGTAACTTAATTAAGAATAAAATGCTCCAATAGATACGTTAAAAACAAAACACACACACACAACGGCAACGCCATGACAAGAAGTTCACTAGACGTCAATTTTTTTTCCTGGTAACTTTTCATTGCAGCTCACTGGACCATAAGCCTATCATCGACAAGTGATGGGAAATATAAAAAGTGTTATGACATTGATTGGTTAAAGGTTGCACGGTGGGAGCAAACGCAAGTGAGAAGAAAGGAATTTTAAAATCAAGAATATTAAGCGTCAATGACTCTGGAAAGCTTGTCATCTCATGACTGAACATATGCTATGCTTCATGTCAAATAAGGTGACATTGGCAAAGACTGAAAAACTATATGAAATGAATGTAACTAGAATCTACTAGGCTGTGGATAAAACTTTGGAAAATGGACCGGAATATCAACGGGAACAATTCTGTGTGTATTGTAGACGACCAGGCCCAATATATATTTTTTGAGTGAAGATCACAGGACGCTAGGAATCAGATCAAGATAAAGACCAGATGACATTGAACTGGGTTTTAAATTAAGACCAGATGACACTGAACAATGGGTCTAAATAAAGACCAGATGACATTGAACAATAATTCTAAAAAAAGACCATATGACATTGAACAACAGTTTTAAATAAGGACCAGATGACATAAAAAAGCAGTTTTAAATGAAGATCAAATGGCATTGAAGAATAGTTTAAACTAAAGACCAGACGACAGGGTAAAATAAATTTAAATAAAGAACAGGAGACATTCATAAAACCGAGAAAAAGTTTTAACAAAAGACCAAAAGAAACAGAACAATAGTTTTCGACTAACAATAAGTCGTTGAGTGACATTTTTGGGAGTTTAAAAGACTCAGAAACAATGATCTATGGTTTTGACTGACGAACAGGTAAAATTAAGCAACAGGGATGACTAAAAACCATAACACTTGAAGACACGAAAGCACTGCGTAATAGTTGACTTACGGCAAGAAGACACTAGGCAATAAAATTAATTTAAGACAACAAAACATTACAAAAAAATTATTGCTTGAAGCGTAGAGAGCATAGTTTTGACTTTACAGTAAAATACATTGAGCACTGAGCAACCATTTTGACTAAAGATCAGAATATAATGAGCAATAATAATAAGGTGAAAAAAAAAACTGTAAGCAATATATATATATATATATATCTATATATATATATAATATTATATTATATATATATATATATATATATATATATAAACTGGTCTAGTTTACATGCCTTATAGCTGAAATAAAGGAGTCAATTAAATTCACTTGGTCAAAGTCTAAAACTAATAGATTTATGGCAAGGTAAGTAGACCTCCGAGTTTTCATGTGGTCATGTTTTAAGGCAAGGGATCGTCACCCCGGATATACGTATGAAAAAGCAAAACCTAAATTATATCACCCGAATATTTGAGACATTCGATGGATAAACTCTACGGACACTCCCCACCACATTTAACTACCTTTGACTTTTAACAGACTGTTCCAATTTAAGAGCTGACAGTCTGCTGATTTGTTTTCGTCGGTTAAGAAAACAAAAATATTAGTAACAGATTAACATTAAAATGATACATTTTAAATTAGTCGTTCAAATATCATCATTCAGCCTCACTATGAGAAAACCAACTGACTTTTCGATTTAAAATACGGAAGTACGGAGTGAAATTAACACGCCGGTTCATAAATTATAGTAATATCAAACGCGAGATACTTCACAGAATAATTTCTGCTGAACGGAAAGGCGCAACTATGTGCAAAGATGTTTACATAATTATGAATATACACAACATATATACAAATACTGATGTTTACTTTATCATGAAAATACAAAACATATATAAATATAATTTATATATAATATATATATATATATATATATATATATATATATATATATATCTATATATATATATATATATATATATATAAATATATAAATA
>NC_061104.1:42115912-42128412 GCF_015104395.2 Macrobrachium nipponense
TAACTGTATTATTACACATATCATTCAGTAAAAAATGACTATTACGGACGGACAGACAGACAGACAGACAGCCAGGAGAAGAATGGGGAATGGAATATAGATTTTAGGCCAAACGTCATGCACTGAGAACTATAAGGTCATCCAGCGCCGGAAAGGAAATTGAGAGTAAGTAGATTTGAAAGGTGTAAAAGTAGGAATACCTTCCAGTTGCATTATGAGACACCTGTTAGGAGAGGGTGGATAGTAAGATGGATGAAAAATAATATGAATAGAGGTACAATACTTAATTGTTAGTCTTAGGTGCCTAATCCAATGGTTAATTTAACAAAGACACAATGAGTTTTAAGAGAACGCGCTTAATATTTTCCAGTCTCTACCCACTTGAATTTAATCGTCCGTTATTTGCCTGATAGCATATAAATATGTTCTAGGAAAATAATAGTTTTAAATATATGTATACATGTAATTTATATGTATAGGTTTATGCACATCTGTATACTAATTGTATGTACATTGGTGTATGTATATTCTTTAATATATAATATATATATCCTATATATATATATATATATATATATCATATATATATATATATAAAATATTGCATACATAATTTATCATAAACATAAACGCAACACCATTGTACCTTACTATGTTTTTCTCGGAAGCTTAAGAGTTATTTTCTATCTTTTTCATACAGTTCCCTATGCGGTTGCAGCAAATAATTACTTTTGAACCTTGTGGCTCGAAGGTAATCAGTCAAATATTCTTTTGGAAAAAATAAAAGATCCAAAAATGGTGAAAAAAGTAATAAACCATTACAAAATGAAAGTCTGACTGAAAGGTAATTAAAATAAAAGATCTGATTCGGTTCTGTTTTCATGAATTAAAATTTTGTAATGTTCCTTAACTTCGGGATAAATGTAAGAGTTTTCATTTACCTTTTTTCACAATGATTCCTTATTTATATAGAATTTAGGCCAAAGGCCAAGTACTAGGACCAACGAGGTCATTCAGACCTGAAAGTGAAACTGAGAGTAGAGAGGACTGAAAGCTGTGAAAGGAGGAAAACCTCGCTGTCGCACTATGAAGAGGAAGGAAAACAACATGGATGAAAGAGAATATGAACGAAGGTACAGTAAAAAGAATGAAATAGTTTGCAGTTTGCGGCTCGGAGCCGAAGGGACGCTTTAAAGACCGTTACGTGAGGTGTACTGACGGCACTAACCTCAAAGGTGGAAAAAATGTTTGATGGTCTTATCACAAAATCGCACAAAACCAAAAGCGTTTTTAAAGTTTACCAGCAGAATATGAAACCTGTATTTACGGGATATCGCGTTCAAGCATGAAATACATCCGGCAAGGCTATTTCGTTTGTGAGGAGAGTAACTTTCTCTTAAAAATTTAAAGGAACTCCCATTCATAAAAGTATATAAAAGCCTAGTACGAGAAATAGAATAAAAAGAATACATCAGCCACTAGTTATTATAATGATTATCATAATTAATACGAATGCTATTACGTATAATACTACTTACTAATAATAATAATACTAGAGGAGGATTTACAATAGCCGAAGCTATTCTGATGCTAGCGGCGCTCTCACCAAAGATAATCTCAAGTTCTTGCTAGAAGTATAAAGAGGGGGCAGGGGAGGGGAGGGGGGCTTACGGGGAAATATACCCATGGATCATTGGGGGCTACGGGAAATCTACCCATAGATCCATTAAGTGTAATTATCACTAAAAATAATAAATACTACATAACATTATTTAAAATTTAGATGCACTGTATTGAAGCTGTTGGAGTTATCCATCGTCGAACACTAGAAAATAATACTACTTGGGATAATAAGTAAGACAATGATAAATCTCCAAGGTGACTGTGTTAGTTATATGAATAAAATACGCAAAATAATTGAACTACGACGTTCACGGTGAAGATGTTCGCAACGCAACGTCTCTATCACAGCGTCAGAGCACTTTTCCAAACTGAAGCGCTTGAGAAAATAAGAACTGCCAGTCAGCGTAAAATGACTTCGAGGAAACAACAAATGAAAACGAACACGCTGACAGCACGCGAATGAGACGATTGCGGAAAAGGCGCGTGAAATTCCCTCCGTCTCACTGTGGGAGCATCGCGCGACAACTGGGAAATTCTGAGGAGGCAACGATGCGTAAAATCTTCCTTGAGAACTTCACAACGCGAGTGTCAGTGTCCCCCCCCCCCCTCCCCCTCCCCCCGCCCCCCTGAGAAAAGTTTCTTAATGTGTTTCGGTAAATGTACAAAAAATGATCCCAGGCAACAAAAAATAAAAAACAACAAAATGGGAATGCAAGGGGTGCGTGAACCTTACAAAAGGATCTGAAATTTACTTTGGGTTTTAGAATGGAATGGAATATAGAGTGCAGGCCAAATGCCAAGCACTGGGACCCGTGAGATCATTCAGCGCCGGAAAGGAGATTTACAGCAAAAAGGCTTGAGAGGTGTGTCAGGAGGAAAACCTCGCAGTTGCACTATGAAGCAATTGTTAAAGGGTTGATAGACAGATGAAAGAAAGATATGAATGAGGTACAGTAAAAATAATGAAAAGGGTTGCAGCTAGGGGCCGAAGGGACGCTGCAAAGAACCTTTAGTAACGCCTACAGTACACAGTGTGAGGTGCCCTGACGGCAATAGTCACCTTCAGGGTAAGGATTTTAGAGACGAGAAGACTGGAAGTGAGGTAGGTGTTGAAAACGCATTTGAATCAATCTTCTGTCCAGGACTTTCACTTGCAACTGAGTTCTTGAATGGTGATTTGAAGAGTGAATGAAACAATTTGCGACGACAGAAAAAAAACTAAATTCGTGGCAGAAAACTAACAAAAAAATATAGCAAGAGTTAAAAATTCAGTAACACGTAACCGGAAAATATGTTTCTAAAACACAAAAAGAGAAACATACGTAAAGGCTTGAAGTACTGAAGTTACCGATTAAAATAATTGAATGAATAGACAAAATCTATAAACAGCAAACAAGAATCTCAATCCTGAACATAAACAGAGAGAGAGAGAGAGAGAGAGAGAGAGAGAGAGAGAGAGAGAGAGAGAGAGAGAGAGAGTATTTCTGACAAACCACAAGCTTGGCCAAGGGAAGGTTTAAAAAAATATATAACGAAAAAGACAAAAACCGAATCCACTCGGCAAAGGCTAAAAGCAGCTGATGCAAAGAGATAAATGATTGAGAGGTTGAAAACCTTAAGTAGACTTTAAAAAACTTGGAAAACTTGTGGTCTTGATAAGAAACTGTATTCAGGTGGAGCACAGCAAATGAATACAAATATACAATATATATATATATATATATCATATATATATATATAGATATATATATATATATATATATATATATATATATATAGTATATATGTATGTGTGTGTGGTGTGTGTGTAAAGTTTAACCATTTTTCTATATATATATTATATATATATATATATATATATATATATATATATATATATAATATACACACACACGACACACAGACACAGACACACAAAGGTTTCTTGTCAGCAGCCGTCGTGTTCAACGTTGACTTGTGCTGACTGAACAGCTCCTTGTAAATGTAAATTTAGTCATAGAATTTTATCTACAATATAATCACCCGGTCATGCCTCTTGATGCTTTAGAGAGAGAGAGAGAGAGAGAGAGAGAGAGAGAGAGAGAGAGAGAGAGAGAGACTTCGAGCTGTTGCTGCATTAGGCTTAGGTGTGATGTCTTAGATGACTTAAATGAAGTGTTTAATCTTCCGATCACTTTTGAAAGCCCTCAGATCGGTGCGTTGCTTCTTATTTGTACAAGGATTCTCTCTCTCTCTCTCTCTCTCTTTTACATTATACATGCATTCATATCTATTACATATGTATACACACATATACTAAGTAAACTTTAACTCACTTCTGTATCTGAAACACTACCTGAATTAAACATGATAGGAGGCATAAAATACTTCTTTTATGAAGTATCTCAACTGCTTTCATGATGTTTGTTATTCCCTTTGTGATTTTTTATTCGCATATATACACCGAGAGGTGGGAATATTTCACTGTTTTTTTTTTCTTACTCTGGCTTAAAGAGTCGCAAACAGAAAAGAAAACTGCAATTCGTTAAATCCTCCCATGTTATCAGGATTAAGGTCAAATGTATTTATTTATGTAATATAACATAGATGCATACATACGCTTACATTATATACATATATATATATATATATATATATATATATATATATATATATATATATATATACTCATAATATATATATATATATATATGTATATATATATATGTGTGTGTGTGTGTGTGTGTGTGTGTGTGTGTGTGTGTGTGTGTATAATTTTCCAGGACGATAAAACAGTTTCCGCCGCTCCCAACTTTAACTGCTAAATCATGGTTGAGTCCACTGTGCATAAAACTGCCATACTATTAGCAGTTTCATGCAACATAGAAGGCTCATTAGCAGCACGTCGAACCAATTGAACACTATGCCACTCAGGCTCACTGGCAGCACGTCGGACCACTTTAACACTATGCCATTCACCTTTCTATATCTAGCAAACGATCTCGAACCAACACTAAATTAAGACGCCTTTTCACTAATAACTTTCATGCCATTCGTGTCCTACTCATCCTCAGCACTTTCGAATTAATACAAACTTTTCAACCATTTTTTAATTCTCCTTACACTACAATCCTTCTCATCAGCATCCACTTCTTTTTCCTTCATTTGCAATCAGCTTTGGTTAATTTATAAGTGCGTGGGTAAAAAAAAATTAGCGTATACATGATAATAAATTGGCATTGCTTAAGCTTTTGGCGCGCATTTTGTGTATCACAATCAAGCTTCTTGATATAACATTAAACAATATATTATATATATATATATATATATATATATATATATATATATATATATATATATGCATATATATATAATATACATATATGATATATATAATTATAGAATAGATAGATAGATAGATATAGATAGATAGATAGATAGATGTATACCACTCTGTAAAACCAAGTTACTCCTGTAATGTGTACATATGAATAGGTGTGCAATAATATAAGTGAGAATGATAAACAATATATTCGGCAATTTAAACAAAAATGTTATAGAAATCTACCTTTAAATCACCCTCCACTCCTCTCCTGGAACAAAGAAACGCTGGAAATCTGCGGACGAACAGCTGTTAATAACAGATATCTAAAAGGAGAATCTCACATAATGTAATTTCAATGATGACCTGTAATATCTAAACAGGACAGTACAGAGAACATGAAAACGTTCTTTATGGCTCGGTATTAAGCCGCTGCTGGTAGGAGTTATGGCAGTGACAAGGCATTAACACAGTCGTAAAATCAAAGGAAAAGTTTCCTTGCTGGTAAGACCGTGCTATTAAATTCTCATCGTTTTACGAATTCAACGATAAAAGGAATATCTCCCACACATTTTTGTTTCATACTTCAACTTAATGGTCAGTGTACAACACAAACATTGTTTGGCTGGAAACAGAACATTCGGTAGAAAGAGAGAAATCGAAGTGAACAGAATAGTCAGTAAGAAGAAAGCGAAACAGTAGTTAACAGAACAGTCAATGAAAAGAGAGAGAAACAGAAGTGAAAAGAACATTCAGTAAAAAGGGAGAAACAAAAATGAACAGAACATTCAGTAAAAGGAGAGAAACAGAAGTGAACAGAACAGTCAGTAAGAAGAGAGCAAAACAGAAATTAACAGAACAATCAATAACAAGAGAGAGAAACAGAAGTGAAAAGAACATTCAGTAAAAGGAGAGGGAAACAAAAGTGAACAGAACACTCAGTAATTAGAGAGAGAAACAGAAGTGAACAGAACAGTCAGTAATTAGAGAGAGAAACAGAAGTGAACAGAACAGTCAGTAATTAGAGAGAGAAACAGAAGTGTACAGGACAGTCAGTAAGAAGAGAGAGAGAGAGAGAGAGAGAGAGAGAGAGAGAGAGAGAAACAAGCCTTTCTACGATAACATTTCCAGTAAAACGATTCGTGTCACTTACAAAATTCAATATGATCAACACCAGAAAGGCCTCCTTAACTTCTTTAAAAAAAATGGTCAAGTCAAATATCCAGACATTTTCCAGTCTGAAGCGAAAACAGCGAAACGTGTCGCCCATTCCAGCTGTCCAGTCAGTGGATTCCAGAAAAAAGTTTCTCATTCCAGTAAACAGCTAAAACTCTTCAATCCCAACGCAATTGTTGTGACAGCCGCGGAAAAACGACCGAATTTCTTTGCTTTCAGAAAATGGACTCTTCCAGGACTGTGATTAGCTGCTTTTATAGGCCCCAGCATTTGCATTTCGCGCTGGAATTATCCTGGACCCAGAAGAGCTCTCTCTCCCTCTCTCTTTCTCGCTCTCCTCCAAAAATGGCGATCACAATTCCAATCTAATTTATGGCTTCGAGGAAATAAATTGGAGAGGAGAAGCAGAAGTTCCGGTTCCGATTGCGCTCGAACCCTCATTACCTGTCTTTAAAAGGCAGCTTTATTCTTCTCAATACATTTAAATCACCAACATTATTACATTTTAAATCAACAAAATTATTACACTTTAAATCACCGAAATCATTATTTTAAATCACCTATATCTTTTCAATTTACATCACCAAAATTATTTCAGTTTAAATCAACAAAATTATTTCAATTTAAATCATCAAAATTATTTCAGTTTAAATCACGAAAATTATTACAATTTAAATCACCAAAATTATTAAAATTTAAATCACCAAAATTATTTCAGTTCAAATCACCAAAATTAATACAATTTAAATCACCAAAATTATTTCAGTTCAAATCACCAAAATTAATACAATTTAAATCAGAAAAATTATTTCATTCAAATCACCAAAATTATTACAAATTCTCAACACATTACAAATTTTCAATTACCAAAAGTATTACAATTCAAACATCGCCATGGTTAATATTTCAATAAATAAAATTATCTTGATTCAAATCACCAAAATTAATACAATTTAAATCGCCAAAATTATTACAAATTCTCAATACATTTAAATCACCGAAAGTATTACCATTTAAATCAACAAAATTATTCCAATTTTAATCATGAAAAATTTCAATTTAAATAAAAAAAAAAATACAATTTAAACCGCGAAAATTATTACAATTTAAATCACCAACATTAATGCAATTTAAATTACGAAAATTATTACATTTTAAATCACCAAAGTGATTACAACTTAAATAGCTAAAATTACTTAAATTTAAATAACCAAAATTAATACAATGTTCAACATTAACTGTTTAACTAGCTCATATGTCGGCAGATCACCTTGCTAGTTTTAAATTTGCATAGATATTACCCGATATTTTTTATTGCTAAGACTGATATGAAGCTTCTCGTTAAATGTCCTGTTTGTTTATATGTTGGACGACCAGCTATTAAAATAACCAAACTTAAACCATTATTATTTCCTGAGGTAAAACAACCATTTCCCTTTCCACCCTTGTCCATAAAAGCCTCTTTGTCAAATATAAACGGACGGTTATAAAAGAAAAACAAAGTGAAGGCAAAGGAATTGTATACAATAAATATGGGGAGACTATGAACTTGAACACATATGACAGCAAGAAAACTCGGTACAGACCGACGGAGCATTTAAACTTGTGGTTCTTAACCTTTTTATTGCCACGCCCCCTCTAAGAGTTGGTCCTTGCCTCCCTCCAAGCCCCCTGGCATCTACGGGTAAAATTCCCTCCCAGATTAGAGAGAGAGAGAGAGAGAGAGAGAGAGAGAGAGAGTGGTTTCGAGGCACAGGGAGGGAGGTCAATAATTACAAAACACGGTAAGACCGACGAGCCTAGCCAGTGTAGTAGACTTTAGGAAAGTAACATCATAAGGCGATACTTTTGCATTTTTTCATAAACTTCTGAATATTAGTTCCTCACTCTTGTCAAGAGAATAACGATTATAATTAGAGAGTTTTTTTATTTTTTCCTACGAAATTGCTGACGCCCTTGAGAACTAATTTTTATTAGAACTTACATTCCATAATGTGCAATGAATACCTTCAGCGCTCACGAACAAAAATCTATTTTAAAATCTGTAAATAATACATGTTTTCTTTGCATAATTAATGTGCTAAAAAAATACAGTAAATAGAGATGCGACTATTTCACATATAGTGGGTTAAATACAAACCAAAGAAACTTCATTATTTGTACGAATAAAGGGCAGCGAGAGACACCGATTTTGCACACAAAAAAATAATGCTTAAACTTCGAAAAAAGATTTTGCACGGAAATGCAAACCATCCTTAGTAGGATTATAGGAAAAGGGGTCAAAAATTGCCCTAATATTGCGAGAAAAGATGGGAAAGGGAAAGGGGGTGGGACGCATCTAATGGCCAACATAATGAGGTCTAAAACAAGGAAAAGATTCAAATACGGTCCTAAAAGGTTCAAATATGGCCCTGCTTCAGGAGAGGGGCTTTGGATGGAAGGAGGAAAAAAAATTCAAACCTCATTATCTCCGCATCCTACTGCATTTACTGAGGAATTCGGTTTGTGTATCGAACGAATTCTTTCACGCATGTGAGGCAGCAGCCAGCATCATCATCATCTTAATACTACGCGTCGAAGCTTTCATATTACAAGCGTCAAGAGGCTTTCACTAACTTTCAACTACACAGCATTGGCGACGATAACAACGAGAGACAATTATGGATTCCGACCCAGATAGTAAGGATTCACACCTGAACGTCACAGTCAGCCTATTTCTGAAACGGTAAATTTCCCGAATCTCTTCAGGACTTTTTACGATTCTTGGCATCAAAGGAAGACATATACAGACAGACAATGCCGAAAGCCATCTCCTCCATGCCAATAGTAAAAATCAAATAAAAGAGGAAATCAATTATAATTATTAATATTATTTCAGTGAACAAGCACACCAAAGGGACCACTAACTTAAAATTCAGCGCTTCCAAAGATTAATGTTGGTTTCAACCTCCTAACGCAGACCTCAGAATGCAGCAGTAACTGATCTTAATAGAAAGCCGATGATTTATCATCGACCCGGGGGAGGCGCGAACCCGCAACATCTGAGTGGCATACCACGACGCTAACCACTGTATCAGCGGACCAGCTAAGGCATTGTCATCAGATTATAATTAAATGCCAAAGCAAATTGGCTCCAAACATTCAAATCCTCGTTGAATTTTCAGAGGAATATAACATGAAGAGCCCCAGAGTAGTCATATGAAAGTCTCACGGCCCTCGAGATCGGAATATTTATGAGGAATTTTATTTCTCAGAACAAAATATTTCTCTCCCGACAGAAAAAACAATACAATTGCCTTTGTGTGTATGGAGATATTTGTCACACGGAACTGCTTGTCAATTTACTTTTTTATCTAATTTTTAGTTTCATTTTTAATTTATTACGTTTCAATAACCTAGGTAGCGTGACGCCAGTTTTAGTACCTATGAATCAATCAATCAATCAAGATCCCTAAAGCAAATCCGGGGCAATGAAGCAGAAGAGACTGAAGTCAAGGGAAGCAACCAGACGACTGTCCATAATAAAATTGTCGGCGAAGCGCTGACTACCAATTCAATCTCTTCCCCAGAGGGATTGGCTTTCCATACATTCCTCCATAATAATAAATCACATTTCCGAAACCAAAATATATATATATATATAGAAAAAAAACTTGTTGTTCTGTTTTTACCTTTCATCTCCAGCTTTCTCTCTCTCTCTTTTTTTTTATGGTACAAAAAACCAATACCTGTTATCGAAATCTTCCAGGATTTTCCAGGAACAAACATGGCGGTTTTCATTTCGCTTTTCTGATGCCCCCGTCTTCCTTGCTCCGGCCCCTGAGCATTCATTCTTGTATTTTACCCTCATGCTTTTTTTTTTTAACCTTTGCGCCTCGTAAACCCTTTCCAGCTTTCCAGACCCGCAAGGAGCGTCGTTCCAGACGTCCTTGAAGGAGGGAGTTTTAAATGATGGCACCACGTTCAGCTTAAAGAGGTTGAGTTACGGTTTTCCTTTTAGCCTTAACATGTTATCATTTCGTTCCTCTTACAACGATGTCTACTGTTCACCTCAAGAGCCTGCCCCCCCAACCCCCAACCGGGCCCCACAACTCCCCCGGGAGAATTAAAGGGATGCGGGGGAGGGGGTGGGGGGCACTAAACCTATCTAACTTGGCCTATCAAAATACCTACCGATAACCTCGTACCTTTCCCCACCACACACACACACACACACACACACACACACACACACCCTTACAAAAACTACCACTTCCTTCCATTTCACTTGATGAGTATCGACAAAAAGTGAAAACGCCAGCGTCAGGGCAATACAACATTATTATTTTTTTTTTTCTTTAATACTCTGAAGCCATTTTACGTTCAATATGCATCGCTTGATTATCAAACAGCTTGAGGTCGATAAATTCGTAAAAGTACAAAATGCGATCGTAAAGTAAACGTAAACGAAACTTATTAGAAATAAAGTCACGAATGAAACATTTTGATAGAAATGATGCCCTATTCATCGTTCATCGTAGTATAATTACGGATTACCTCCATGCTCAAAATCGTCATCTTTATTATTAATTCTTAAATTAATAAATGAAAATATAAAATATAAAAGAACACCTGCAGTTTTTTGTCTAGCCTCTTCAATCCTCCATCAATCCTTGAGTAACCTTTCAATACCAAAGGAAATCAATTAAAGGAAGATATTACAGCACAAGCTTGCATTCATGCAAGTGTAGGAGATTAAATATAATACACGGTTTTATGTCAATGTTTATTCAAAGTTAGAGTGGTAAAGGTGGAAGTGAATTCTGAGAGACACTTAAAAAAAAAAAAAAAAGCAAAAAAAAAAAAAAAACAAAAAAAAAGGTAAAATCAAGTTCACGGTACAGCGTATAATCAAGGCCACCAAAAACAGATCTACCTTTCGATGTTCTTGGTGCAATGCTGTATGAGCCGCGCCCCACGAAACTTGAACCACGACTCGGTTGTGGCCTGACCTATATCGTTGCCAGACGAACGATTATGGCTAGCTTTAACCTTGAATAAAATAAAAACTACTGAGGCTCGAGGGCTGCAATTTGGAATGTTTGATGACTGGAGGGTGGATGATCAATATACCAATTTGCAGCCCTCTGACCTCAGTAGGTTTTAAGATCTGAGGGTGGATAGAAAAAAGTGCGGACGGGCAGACAAAGCCGGCACAATGGTTTTCTTTTCAAAAAACTAAAAATGTAGACGTACGAGAGAGAGAGAGAGAGAGAGAGAGAGAGAGAGAAGAGAGAGAGAGAGGAGAGAGAGAGAGAGAGAGAGAGAGAGAGAGAGAGTCTTTATTTCTATTTTTTCTTCACAATATTTCGCAAAGTCAATGACAATTTAAACAATGCACTAAAATTCCGGGAGAATAAAAATGGGAAAGGTGTTTACTTTTCCCTTCGCCTTCTAAGCTGCTCGCCTGGGGACGAAAACAGATAAAACCCCTGAGAAAGGAGATGTTCCTCCAAGATTTTCTTGCTATCTTTTTTTTTTTTTTTTTTTTTTTTTGCAAAAGAATATATTCCAATCATTCCTCAATTTCCTCTTTCCATTTTTCAAATTCTTATGCTGCTACTCAGCTATTTACCAATTTTCATTGTCATAAAATACAGTGCAATGAATTTGTAGCGTAATGCATTGTATTTCTTTTTTTTAACAATATATTTCAATCACTCCTCAATTTCCTCTTTCAATTTCTCAAATTCTTATGCTGCCACTCAACTATTTTCAACCCATTTTCATAGTCATAAAATACAGTGCGATAAATTTGCAGCGTATAAAGCATTGCATTTGTTCCAAAGGTCTGAACCCGTACATTCGACAACTATTATCAACATTAGATATAACTAATTAAGTTCAAAGAGAGATTCTGCTTTGAAGTTTTATAATTCTATAAATGATGAAATTCGTATCGCAAAGCGACAACCTTGACTGTTTGCAATTCCCTTCCCCCAACCCTCTTCCCACGAGTTCAACTAAATAATAATAATAATAATAATAATAATAATAATAATAATAATAATAATAATAATAATAATAATACTAGTTATCAAAGACGTTATTACATCAATCCAGTATATAGTACACGCGTCGTCATAGTAAATAGCGATGAACAAGTAAGGATTTTGGGATAAAACAAGTGGGGAAGAAATATCACCCAGACAATCGGGGTTTCTTCGATAGCTTGTCCAAGCGTCTCGCTCGAAAGACCGGGTGCTGGGTCATGGAAAACCCTCCCCAAGGAGCCAATAACCTCATCCCAAAATCGATGCTTAGAGGGGAAGCGTAACACCTCAGCACCCAACGCAAGAAGAGGAAATGACGTGTGTCTACACCGAAGACCTCACGCACATGTACGCACGTACACACATAC
>NC_061104.1:42133412-42168412 GCF_015104395.2 Macrobrachium nipponense
CTCATTGATGTCGCAATACCATGGGACATCAGAGTAGATGAGAAAGAAATAGAAAAATTGGATAAGAATCAAGACCTGAAAATAGAAATAAGAAGGATATGGGATATGCCAGTGGAAATTGTACCCATAATCATATGGATTCTAGGAGGCACGATCCCAAGATCCCTGAACTCGAACCTGGAAAAACTGGATGCCGAATTAGCTCCAGGACTCATGCAGAAGAGTGTGCTCCTGGAAACAGTGCACATAGTGAGAAATGTGATGGACTCCTAAGGAGGCAGGATGCAACCCGGAACCCCACACTATAAAAACCACCCAGTCGAATAGGATGGCTGTGATAGTAAAAAAAAATCACATGAAGGACTTCAACACAGATTCTATACTATGGAAGGTTTTATATACAGAGGCTACGGCGCAGCCCGTGGCTTGAGAATGCTAACAGCTGACACATCTTTTACAATGAAAGCTTAGAAAGGATGACCAAATCAAAGATCTAATACTATTATTATTATTATTATTATTATTATTATTATTATTATTATTATTATTATTAAGAAGATGAACTCCATTCATATGGGTCAAGGCCACAGGGACCACTGACTTGAAATTCAAGCTTCTAAAGAATACGGCTTATTTCTAAAGTAACAAAAGGTAATGGGAAATACAGAGCGAGATCAGTCTTCAGAAAGATCTTGATAAGAGAACATGACCCACTCATCCCTCCGTGGCACTGACTTCGTTCAGCAACCCGTACCTCGCAGCCGACACATTAACGAACTCATATTAGCTGCCCGCATTTTGGCTAAACGTCCAGAGTCAATAAACGGACGCAACCCACAGCCAGTTTTTCATCTTGACATCCGAGGACGATAATCCACGGATTTTGGCAGTGCTGCTTCATGGGTCCTGTTTTCGGAAACGAGAGAGAGAGAGAGAGAGAGAGAGAGGAAGTTCATAAAGTTGTCTGTCCAAAATCGGCTGTTTTTTTCAGCGGGTTTCCGGCTCGGCGGGGTACGGCCTTCCGGCCGTTGCCAATGACTGTGGAACTATAAAATAAATGGTCGCAATATTTCTTTCAAACGGACTGTCGAAACCAAATGATACCTTGACTAGAATGACTTGAATATAGAATTTAGGCCAAAGGCCAAGCACTGGGACCAATGAGATCATTCAGCGCTGAAACGGAAATTGACGGTAAAAAGATTTAAAAGGTGTAAAAGGAGGAAAACCTCGTAGTTGCTAAATGAAACAATTGTTAGGACAGGGTTGAAATTAAGATGTGAGAAAAAGAAGAAAAAAGGAGCTGCAGTAAAGGGAACGAAAGGGGTTGCAGCTAGGGGCCTAAGGCACGCTGCAAAGAACCTCAAGTAATGCCTACAGTGAACCGCAAGAAGCGCACTGACGGCACTACCACCCCCACCCCCAACTAAGAAACTACGCACTAATTCAATATCATGACGACCCCTTCATCAGAATGCAAAGGAAACAAAAACCCATAACAATATAAATAAGTTTCACGGATGAAAATAAGAACCATTGTGACAATTCTTTTGGGGTCTCAAACGAAATAGATTACTCCCATTTATAATTCAACCGCTTATGAAAAATATGCCGGCTCAGGAGAAGGACCGAATCTGGCAAAAGGCCAACCCAGTCTAACAAAAAGCAATATCAAATTTAAATTCATGGATTATATATATATATATAATATATATATATATTATATATATATAAATATATACTATATATATATATATATATATATATATATATATATAAACATATATATTTATATATATATATATACAGACTGAGTAAATATTTCCTTGAAGGTTATACAGATTAAATAGTCTCTTTTCCTTTTTTTCACCTAAATGATCTATTAAAAAACTATTTTTTGTGCCGTTTGTTATCGAAAAAAAACTTATATTCATTGCAATAAAGTATTCACGCACAATATAAGCACAAAGAGAACAGGGAGTTTAGTCAATTGGGAAGGTGGCAGACGGACCTTCAGCGCAAATGTATGGGGGATGAAGAATAACAGAGAAATAAAAGAAAGAGAGAGAGAGATGAGAGAGAGAGAGAGTATAAGGAAAAGCAAGTATAAAAGACGGACACTACACACAGCGCGCGCATGAGAGAGAGAGAGAGAGAGATAGGGGTAAAGGGAAGTAAAAGACGGACACTTCTCACACACACACACACACACAGTGCAAGAGAGAGAGAGAGAGAGAGAGAGAGAGAGAGAGAGAGAGGGGAGGGGATGGGGGGAGGGGGGGGGGGGGGGGGTTAATTTTCGGAGGTTGGGGGAAGGCAAGGCGAGGCGAGGCAAAAGAGCCGAGGGGGGGGGGGGGGGGGGGGGGGGGGGGGGGGCGGGGGGGGGGGGAGGGAGCGGGGGAGGGCGTCTTTCATCTCGGATATTGTCACCGGAAATTGTTATGAAGCGTGTCACGGCCATGTTTCAAGCTGCGGCGCGGGATCCACTTTTTTTTTTATCTCCCGTTCAACTCGGCGAGGAGGGATGTAAACTGACGTCCACCACTGCCAGACACATTACGCCACAATTAAAAGTATGTGTCAGGGACGAGACGACTACATTCATTCAAAGCAACCCGGGTATATTCATGACAATTCGAGAAGACGCTTTCGTCGCATGTAGAGGTATGCAAAATAAAGCCTTCGGTAACTGGAAACTTTTCTTAAGAGAGGAGAGAGAGGATTGAAACGAAACATTATAATTGCCACTGAGGACAACAAAACATAATTCGCGCGATTATTCTAATCGTAATCCATCCCCCAAACATCTATATCTTCCCTATATATCTAATAACGAGCATAATAAAATCCCATGTAGTGGAAATGGCTTCGTAAACCTACACAGAAAACACTCTGAAAAAAAAGCAACAACCCTACAACATGTCAGAATCAGTAACACTTTTCAGTACTAATATAAATGAAATAAAATATAGTATTTTGGCCGCAGGGCAAGCGCTGGGACCTATGAGGTCATTCAACGCTGAAACGGAAATCGACAGTAAAAAGGTTTGAAAGATGTAACAGGAGGAAAAGCTCGCAGTTGAACTATGAATTAATTATTAAATAGGAAAGGGTGGAAAGTAAGTTGGAAGAAAGAGAATACGAAAGGAGGTACTTTAAAAGGAACGGAAGGGGTTGCAGCTAGGGGTCGAAGGCACGCTGCAAATTACCTCACGTAATGTCCTACAGTGCCTCGGCATGAGGTGCACTGACGGCCCTACACCCCTAAAGGGATTTCAGCATTGAAAACTTAAATTCTTTGATTTAAGCAAGCTGGCTGGAGAAAGGAATTGGCTGCAGTTAAAATGGACAGCCAGGAAATCTGGCGCACTCTATCTTGCAGTCGGATATACACAGCTGCCGGAATTAAATCCGTTTCTGGCAATAAGCAAAGGACTCAGTATTATATGAAGCAGGCAGATGTGACGGCCGGTTAATTTCAGCTCAAAAAAAAAAAAAAAAAAAAAAAAAGTATTTATAAAACTAACGCTAATAAAACTAAAGGGAAGGAATCTGAATAAAATGAACAACAGCTCAGGAGGATTGCTAAATAGCAAATAAATAAAATCTTTAGCGTTATAAACTTCAGTGCCAATCGCATGTCGGAGAGGAAATATGCAGTTCAAAACGCTTGGGGTTTATCGTGCCAAAGGTACAGATATTGATGATGACAAATCAACTAATCCGGGCAAAATTCTTGATCAAGACATGTAGAACACGACGATTTAATGTTACGAAATGGGGTAAGTTTTTATATCGCATAACATCTCGGTAATCAATTAAATATTCCATACATCATCCGAAGTTAAAAAACAAACACAAAAATATGGGGGTATCATTAAGCTCTACTACATGCTGCTAGCTTAAAGTCTAATCAAATATTGAACTCTAAATGATAGTGGTTTGAAGTCTAGTCAAGAGTCTTTTAATCTAGTTAAAACAATGAGACAGACGTAAGGATGCTTTCATCCAAAACTTGCATTAAAAACGCTCCTGTTTATGAGGGTCAACCAAATTAGATATTGTCTCTACAAAAATAAATAAATAAATAAATAAATAGATAAATAAAATAAAATCTTGTGCAGAGACAAGAGAATCAAGAGGGAATTCTCATAACAGCATCACTAGTAACTAACGCTTAGTGAAAGCAAAAAATGGCCAAATGAATAAAGATTAAACTTTTCTCATTGTTATAAAGTTGAAGAAATACGGGAGTTTCAAAGAAGAAATACGGGAGTTTCAAAAACTTCCGGTATGGTAAGAGTTATATTAATATAATGGCATTCTGTGCTACCTATGGCTAGCAATGCCTTTAGGAAAAGAAGCCGAGAAGGACATAGATTTATTAAGATACATAAAATAACCTGACATATTCAAGACCAGAAGTTTTCACAAATACGAAATATCAAAATCAATGGCATGTACGATGGGTACTCCATGACATGAATATCAATATTCATAAAGATGAATATCTTGTGACAACGGCACTGAAAAGAATAACTTATCAAAGTCAAGTGAAATATCGCAATCTAGAGTATTACAAATGAAGCGTAATCCTAGTCTATGCTCTTTCTCAGGTAGATTACAATCTCAAATAATGTGACTGAAATACCAATTTAGTTAAGGAAATTTCACTTACTCTAAGGAAGCAGGATACCTTACCTATACCAAAATATCTTAGGTATCGGCTAGAATTTGTACCAAACAGCCTTAAAAACATTTCAAGAAAGTACAAATAAATATATATAATATATATATATATATATATATATATATATATATATATATATATATATATCTAATAAAAGGAGCCCATAAAAACAACCAAAATAGAGAAAAAAGTACTATATTTCAGAGACTGCTGTCTCCCTCTTCAGGTAGATGAATGAGGAAAAGTTCACAGAAAGGTTGGTATTTATACCAAGAGGTCCATCCACAAACAAGCCATTTTAAGTCACCCCCGCTGATAATCTTCCTTCTAATCTTTCTTAAGGGTTGGTTGAATGAAGACGTTGTCGATCGTGTCCGAAATCCATCCTCTTTTGAGATGTTCATTACCTGCCTCTCTTTTATAAGGCCGATTCCATCATTTGACTCTTGTACCGTCAGTTGCTGCTATAAATTACACGTGACAAATTCCAGTTTATTCTTATGGTTATGTTCAGTTTATATGGTTGAAAATAGCCGAGTTCTGTTGTCCATACCTAACTGACCGTTTGTGTTGTATTAATTCTCTGGGAAGGGGATTTACCTGTAAATCCGATGTAAGATTGGTCACAGTCCTGGCATGGGATTTCGTATACCCCAGAGTCCTTTGGAGATGTCTTTTGTTGTGACGTTAATCAGGGATTTGGCTAAGGTGTTTTGGGTAAGTAAATACAAAAGGGTTCGATTTTCCGATTGGGGGTTAATTCCTCTTAATCGTGTCCAGGTGGGGGGGAGGGTTATTATTTTATTGTTGGGTGTATCTCTGGGTCTTGTCTTTAGGGGGGAGGGGGGGCCGGGGTTCGGTAGAAAAAAAATTACGTTAGCTTTGTGAATTTGCTTTCTCAATTATATGTTCAGGATATTTTAAAGACGAAAAGTTGCTTGCGAATTAGTTCAAATTCTTTTTCCAGGAATTCTGGGGAACAAATTCGTAAGGCTCTTAAGAACAAGTTAATAGCTACACCTATTTTGATAGAAATGTCATGATAGCTAAAGTAGTGAATGTATGAAAAGTGAGAACGTTGGGTTTTCTGTATATGGTTAAATTTGTATTCTGTCGTATCTCTGATTATTAAAACATCAAGAAAAAGGAATTTTGTTGTCTGTTTCCCATTCAACTTTTTAAATTTGATGCTGGGCACTAATGTGTTTAATTTCGAGAGGAATTCATTGAAATTGCCCCACCTATTATCCCAAAATGTTAGGATATCATCCACGTATCTCATCCACAGCATGTTTTTGGGTTTTATTGCATTTATTACTGTAGTTTCAAAGTATTCCATGTACAGATTGGCTAGAACAGACTTAAAGGAACTACCCATCTACACCGAATTTTTGCTTGTAGAATGATTCCCCGAATGAAAATACGTTATTAGATGCACATAATTCAACTAGCTTTATTATTTTGTCAAGCGCCAATGGGAAATGATCTGAATAGGGGGATAATTTTACCCTTAAAAACTGAAGAACGTCTGTACTGGTACTTTAGTGAACAGGAATCTACATCAAGGCTTAAAAAGTTTTATGTTGTGAAGTGGTTATATGTGCTTCCTCTGAATTTGTGACAAAAATCTTCCGAATGTTTAATGTGACTGGGAGAAAAAAGTGCCTAAAAAAAGGGGAAAGGAGGCCAGCTAACCATTTAGAAATTTTGTAATTGAAAGCACCGGCACATGAAACGATGGGTCTGAATGGGAGATTGTCTTTGTGAGTTTTGGGAAGGCCATAAAAATAGGGTAATTTAGGATTGATTACTTTAAATTCTCTAATAGTTTCATTCAATACTCTTTTTGTGTCTTTGCCAATTAATCTTACTTTCCGAAAAAATTCTGTGGGGACGTTTTTTGTTTTGGAGGGGAATTTTTTCGTCAGTTTTTTGTTAGTATGTGTTTGTGTCGCTTTTAAGGAGCTGGTTGATTTTGTCAAGGTAGAAGTCTTTGTCCATTATTACGATTTTGCCGTCTTTGTCGGATCTACTTATTATAACATCTAACTTTTTTAGCGAGTGGATGGCTATCATGAATCTGCGGGGAACAGGATATTTCTTATGTAAGTCAGTTAAAGCATTTAGTAACACTCCTTTTTGTTTTAAACATATCTCTTCACGGTTGTAGTTTTTGTCAGATATGAATTTATCTCAAAAGCCACTATGAAGTCTAGGTTGTTTTTGCGGTCTGGCATAAGGGCAAAGGATAAGCCTAAATTTAAAACTAAATGTTGATTTACAGTAAGGGGGTGTTGGTATAAGTTTAAAACTTTGTCTTGTTGCTCAAGATTATTCCATGCAACTATTGTCTATTAGGTTATTTAACTTGCGTAGAAGTCTGTTGGATTGAGTCACGCTATTATAGGCAGCAATGTCGGAACAGAATGAAATCAGATACCTGTATATGTGGTCCGTAGTGAGGAGGCGAAAGATTAGACTGGGTTCCATATATCACTCTGCGTAGTACGAAGATGTCGTTTTTCGTATCGGTGATTCCTTTCCTCCAGGAAAATCTTGTTTTGTGAGAGAGGGAAGGGGTCCGATGCAGAGTCCATCTCCCGAATCCCCGTACATTTTTGGTAGTACTGTTCTTTGAGGCATTTCTTTCTAAAAAAGTGTTTTTGGTTTTTTCAGCCGGTGTAGTCTGATCAGTTCTACCGACCCCCTAAAGACAAGACCAGAGATAACACCCAACAATAAAATAATTCCCCACCTGGACACGATTAAGAGAATAACCAACCCCCTCGGAAAATCGAACCCTTTTGTATTTACTTACCCAAACACCTTAGCCAAATCCCTGATTAACGTCCAACAAAAGACATCTCCAAAGGACTCTGGGGTATACGAAATCCCATGCCAGGACTGTGACCAATCTTACATCGGATTTACAGGTAAATCCCTTCCCCAGAGATTAATACAACACAAACGGTCAGTTAGGTATGGACAACAGAACTCGGCTATTTTCAACCATATAAATGAACATAACCATAGAATAAACTGGAATTTGTCCACGTGTAATTTATAGCAGCAACTGCCGGTACAAGAGTCAAATGATGGAATCGGCCTTAATAAAAGAGAGGAGGTAATGAACATCTCAAAAGGAGGATGGATTTCGGACACGATCGACAACGTCTTCATTCAACCAACCCTTAAGAAGATTAGAGGAAGATTATCAGCGGGGGGGGTGACTTAAAATGGCTTGTACTTGGTGGAAAACGTTTGTTGGGGATGGACCTCTTGGTATAAATACCACCTTTTCTGGTGAATTTTTCTCATTCATCTACCTGAAGAGGGATACAGCAGTCTCTGAAATATAGTAACCTTTTTCTCTATTTTGGTGTTTTATGGCTCCTTTATTAGATGGAACTCTGTTTGTTACAGAAACATTTTTACCAGTCAATATTATATATATTTATATATATATATATATATATATATATATATACTTATATAAAATATATAATATATATATATATATATATATATATATATATATATATATACCTATCCTTATATATATATATATATATATATATATATATATATTATATATATATATATATTATATATATATAAAAATTTAAACAATACCTCCAAACTACCAATACAGCCGTGACAACAACCTTCAAAATCAAACAAAATCTGAACCACACGGCAAAGAAAACCATACTGAACCACCATAAATTTACCGTACATTTATAATTACAAAATGACATTTCGTCTTTATTTTGGAATACAAAGCTATCCTGTATTTACAGCGCAAATACAAATAGGTTAAGTAAAAAAAAAGAAAATAATTTACAACTCTGTTACGGGTCCCTCTCCTAAAGTTAACGACATTAGCAGGGGTACGGATTTCGAGGCATACGCCGGTTTTATATATACAAGATTCAGTCAACACATTCTATCTGAGAGAGTTTACCTAAAAATAAACCCTGACTGATTTAGAACAGCTTAATCTACAGAGAGAGAGAGAGAGAGAGAGAGGATGGACGAAGCATGAGATAAATGTATAGGAATCAGAGGGACTGCCGCAGCGCTTCAGTTCTGCAGGGTAACAATACCCCACTCGAACAATATTATTTCTCTACATATCACCACCAAACGTCCCTTCTATCCCAAGCCCTTTGCACATTAACAATTATTGCACGAGAGCATGAAACCGTAATTATCTATAGAAGAAACAAGATAAATAAAAGAGAGAAAGAGAAAATGGATATCCGAATATCACATTCCCTCTTTTTGCTCCCATTTTATTGAAGAAGAGAGGGAGGGGATCGGTCTTTCGTATTGAAATTCCCCAAAGGAATAAAAGAGGGGAAAAAGGGAAAAAAATTGGATTTTCCCCCTCTCTACATTCAACCTCGCAGATTACTTATGGGCCCGGCATGCCACAACCCCGCGTTATTTCCCCCGTCCGGTTCCCTAAATTGTATGAGAGAGATTTTAGCGAAAACCTTTGATTACACACAGAGCAAAAGTAAAGGAGACTCTTGCATGTGGACGAATATAATCTTTTATCTCGCTGTCTGTAGAGGGACTTTCGCCATCAAGAATTCCCTTTCAAAGACTTCCCTTTTAAAATGGAATTAAAACCAAATCAAATTTTTCAACTCCCTACGGGGATCACTCTCTCTCTCTCTCTCTCTCTCTCTCTCTCTCTCTCTCTCTCTCTCTCTCTCTCTCTGTATAGTATCGCCGAGCAGGCTACACTGACACTACTATTTGTGTACTAAAGATAGCTGTAAACACTAATATCATTCAAAAAGCAGATATCACACGGCTGCGAAGGCAGAGGTTGGCGATCATTTGAGAAAAGTAATTTACGAAGGAGACTCGATCAGACATATAAGTTGACTGAACTCGGACACGACGTTTAAAGAAAGTATCATTGCAAGGGATTCTCATTTAGTAGAAACTGACATAGTGGGCTTTGCATAATGATGCCTTTCAGAGTCGCTATTAGTGAAAACTACAAAAATCTTTAAAATAATGTAAAAATCATTAGAAGTGAAAGCAAATACGCAGCAAATGGCGAAAGTCTGATTTATTGGTTAAAATTAACTGTTATTTGTGTGAGAAACAAGAATTTACAAAGGACGAGGGAGGAGCTGCTTTCAAATTTCAAAAATTGTATTATGGATGTACGCTGGTCATTCCTTGGTGCATATCAACCAGGCTTAGTGTCACTGGCTATTTGCCCAAAGGTGGTCCGTATAGTGTGGTAAGATGCTGAAAGAGATGAAAGAGACTTGACGTGGATCTCTGAAATCTTCCAACTACTGCACACAACCTCTGGTAGTGCAATAACTTTTGTAGAATCTTTCATTAATCAAGCTCACTAAAAACTCAAAATTTGGCGAATATACAAAAATAACTACGGGGTTAGGAGTCAACCTCACAACACCGATGTAAAATGTTAAAAAAAGAAAGAAATAAAATATGCATATTGGACGACTGACTGGAAATTATAAGGAAGAACACGGACGAGTTAACGACTGGTAAGTAACCACATCTGAAGAATGGTATTATATACAAGTGGACGAACAAAGGGTATAAAATGTAAACTGCCGGGATCGTAAATGATAATGAATGGCTGATAAAAATATATAACGAGAATATAAAGCTAAAAACGAAGGAATGAAAAAGCATGGTAATGGGAGATTGGAAATGTCTATAAATGGTGAGAAATGAATGCCGAAGGAGAGGTTTTGTCATCAGAGCCACAATTCGTAAGAAAGGGTGTACACCTGAATGAAATTTGCAAATTTCAATATTAATTACACAAAAGGAGAGTTGAATGCAGACTATAACAAACCAATACAAAAACAATATAGATTTTTTAACTTACGATTAATACTGAAAAGTGCGACGGAAAAAATCGCAAAGATTCAAGGTTTTGTCATTCAAGAAGGCTAATGGATAAAAAAAAACAGATAATTAGGAATATGACAGAAAGAAAAAATACATAAATGGTCGTGTATAGATAAAAGCAGCGGAACGATATGACAGGCAAAATGAAGACGAAAGAAGAAACGATAGATAAAAACAGCGGAAAGATATGAGAAGCAAAAGAAGGAGGAAGAAAAGATAGCTAACAATACACTAGAAGGAAAGAGAACTGAAATATCTAAGGAACCGTGCTTTGTTTTTGAGATAAAAAATTCTAATATTTTCCCTCGCGCAAACAAACAAACAAACAAACATACGCCGGCAGCACTGTATCACTCAGCGTCGGCCTAGCGCGTGAATTAAGGGGCAGTGCTGTCAAGGCGTGGGATGAGCCCACCTTCCGCACTATCAATCACCGCTGTTCCAAATGGACACCATCGATTTCACGGGGAATCCGTCCGGGCCGGTAGATCAGAGACGCCCGAGGAAAGGATTTATACGCCAATCTCCAGGGGCGTCAGCAATAACTATTATATAGCCAGAGCCGTGGAGTCAGATGCTCCTCTCTCTCTCTCTCTCTCTCTCTCTCTCTCTCTCTCTCTCTCTCTCAGGCGATAAATTTGCCAGGACTTAATGACAGTCAGGCTGATATTATACAGCTAGTCAGATGCCCCCCTTTTTTAATCATCTCTCTCTCTCTCTCTCTCTCTCTCTCTCTCAGGTCTTCATGGCAGTCAGGCTGACATCACGACACTGAACTGGCGAGACTTAATGATGTCTGCAGGATCTCGTCTCCTAATGATTTTTTAATCGAAGAAGAATCAGGCCTTCCCCCGCCATTTCTTACTACTGGTGACGGGACAACTTCCGTTTTCTGTTCCATAGTACGAAACGAAACTCCTCTGTTATTATTGAATGTGCTATTTATATTCACAACACTTGAAAGCTCTACTATATTGCTTCAAAAGCGTGCCTAAAATATGATCAGCCTAAAGGCTTAAATATTATAATCATTATTCAATACGAGGTAGAATCCACGGGGTAGGTCCAAACAGAAGATTCACAAACAATAAAGGACAAAGAACGAATACAAAAAATAAGAAATAATCAAATAGAGGGCGAAGCGCATATATATAAATCTATATATATTATATATATATATATATATATATATATATATATATATATATATATATATATATATATAGTATATATATATTATAATATATATATATATATATATTATAAAGGCAAATACCACAAAGGACAATTGAAACAACGGAGTGGTTTCTAGGCCTTTTGACACACGGTCCTTTACTAGCAGAACCAAGTGTCGAAAGGCCTGCCATGTTGCCAACCACTCCGTTGCTTCATTTTTGCTTCGTGGTGGCATTGACCTTCATTTACGAGCCTATAATCATATCTTAAAGAATCAGTTATATATATAAACACACATTTTATATACACATATGTAAATAATTTCTTCTATTAAAACAGGATACGTCTCAAGTATAACAGGCCCATTAAAACACTGGTTTAAAAATCAGGACTATATTTAAGTAGACTAACTTCCACCCTTTGCGTGCGCGTGCGTATGTTACATGAATATCCGCTAAGGCAATGAACGGTGACTGGAAATTTAAAGCGTAAACTTAAGAGTACTGGAACCAGCTACATAGCCAGGAAAAACGTTCCCACTTCCATACTATAGTAGATTCACATCAACGGTGCATCTGATGTCTAGGCCCGTCCCTTACGATGCTCCTGATTGGCTGTTGATAAGCCAATCACAGGGCTGGAAACTCTCCTCAGTCTCTATCGATGTATGTTCCATCTCTCCTGAGGTATACTTTTGAAAGACGTACCCCTCAGGAGAGGTTGAGCATAGATCCTACCCATGTGAACTCTCGAGAGAGACTGAGAGTTTCCTGCCCTGTCATTGGCTTATCAACAGTCAATCAAATCCACGGTTGATGTGAATGAACTATAGACAGTGTGACAACGTGGCAGCTCAACAGAATAGAAATGATGTTCTGAATAGCGAATTGCACGGTCTACTCCTTGACGCGCAGATATTAAAGATAAAAAATATAAAAGTTGCATGATGTAAATGAATCATAATTACATTACTATGAAAAAGAAAACCACCAATCTGAGCAATCTTTGCTTAGAAGATCAACATACAGGGAGAGCTCTATCAACGGCAGAATGAAAGACCTGAGGTAGAGGTAAAGGTAATGTAAAAATATTCATTCTCTCAAAAACTTCATAAAAATGGCCCCATGTAAAAATCACTTCACAATCCCTAAAATGAAAAAAAGGGCACGGGTTCTTAATTTTTAAGTTACATCCCCCCTCTTGGCTTTTTCAGAATCCTGCCTATATACTGAATAAAAAGAAAAGCTAAAGCTGAATGTAATAATGAAAAGAGACTCTTCATCTGGAGCTCTGAATACCCGTCCTATAGAGTGCTCTCTCTCTCGTATTTTATTTTTTTCATTCAAAAAGGTCACTGAGATAGACAAGTTCTCAGACTCCAATTACCCCCTTCCTGAGTCTACAAGAAATAAAATATTACCATAATTAACGTACGTAATAAGTTATATAGGACTTAAAAAAAAAGACTGGTAATTATATAATCATACCAACGCCAAAATACACGTGCACAATAAGATACATAGTACTTAACAAAAAGAAAAAGAGACTGGTAATCATACCAACGCCATAATGCACGTGCAATGATTTATATGGTACTTTATAAAAACAATCTGTTATCATACGAACGCTTTTGAATTAGCAATCAAAGGACGTGCCCACAATACGGAGATGCCAATCGGGAACTTTTCTTAGATAAAATGTCACAACTGATTGTAGTAAGCGACGCGGGGTAATGATTTTAACCCTACATAAAAATAAAAGCTATATATCTCTAGTTTAAAAACCAAACCAATTTTCCAACTAAGCTTATAATTCAGAATGTGAATCAAACTCGGACCTACTTCCTCTTTGATATAACTGACAATATATTTCAGGAATCAAAGAACAGAGAAACAAAATGAATTACCCTTTTCAAGAGCAAAGACCAATGGAACGTTCTACCGTCTTATCTGAGGTCAGGCCATATGACAAACTCACCTCTTAAGGGAGTTGTCCCCCACGACATTGTTAGTTTAAATTGCAACTAAAGGTATCTGAACAACCATTACTTTCTATCTGATGAATTGAGAACACTTAACATTATTCACCTTTTAAGAAAGAAACCAGTCGTTTCAAGCCATAGTATTATATTTCTCACCTCTCCATAACTTGCTAAATTATGCAGCTTTGGAGAAAACATCCATTTACCCTTGAGTTCTCGTCAAACGCCGTCGGCCTTGAATTAAAAGTTAAAAATGTTAGCCTTTTGACTCTGTATTTTCCTGCATAGCAAACTATTTGCACCAAAGACGAGAACATTTACAAACATTATGGAGGAAAACTCCTGCAGGAGCATGCCAGTCATCAGCCTGGAAGTTCCATTAACCTTTGCTCTTAAAGAAAAAAAAAACGCTAATCTTAAGTTAAACCAAGACAGCAGGACCTCATATGAAGACCTTACTCAAATATAATGAGCTTTCTATAAACTAGAATGATTTTATTTGCCTTTGATCTTAATTAGCCTTTTTTTGTAAAAGATAGTTTTCTTCGCAATCTTTTTTTCCATGAGAACGCATTACTTTCTTCGTCGCCGTTACCATAGTACTAATGTGCTACTTATAGTCACGTTTGTTTATAATGATTTTGTTCCCACGATAGATAGGTGCATACTGTGTGTGTATATATATATCTATATATATATATATATATCTATGATATTTAAGTTTTATATATATGATATATAATATATATATATATATATATATATATATATATGAATATATATGCGTACTGGAATATCATACTCACTATCGTCTAATCATATTCTATTTGAATGTGTCCACACAGATAACATCCATTATCGTATGGCAATATGCTACTTTCTTCACACAGATGTAAATGAAGTCACCTGTGGCTAGCGAATATTAATATACGGTACTGCGTATATTTCAGCATTATCTAAGAAGCATTTTATAAAGGTTAAACTCATGGGGGACGCCATCTACAAAGGCCAATCCTTTTTTTTTTTTTTAGAAATATGCGCCTGCATGGCAACGAAATTATGTTTCCAATAAAGGCCTCATTTACATATCAAAGATGCATTTTCTTATTGGGGATGGGAGGAAGGAGGGAGAGAGGTAGGGAGGGAGGGGGGGGGGAAGAGTCCCCCGATATTATTCGCGCGGCGGGAACCTGCCTTATCGCTCCCGACCGCCCAGATCGGCGAGTTCGGCTAGATCTGCGGGAGACAGAGCACAGAGGTCCTTCTCGGGGGTGAGGTTTTCATGGCAACCTCATCAATGCTCTCCGACTTCTTCGTTCCAGACTCCTACTGGAATGGAATATTGTTTGTTTGTTTGACGTTGCATGGAACCAGTGGTTATTCAGCAACGGGACCAACCACTTTACGTGACTCCGAACCACGTCGAGGGTGAACTTCTATCACCAGAAATACACATCTCTCACTCCTCAATGGAATGTCCGAGAATCGAACTTGCGACCACCGAGGTGGCACGCCAACACCATACCGACCACTCCACTGAGGCGCTGAATGGAATATTGAAATTAGGCAAAAGGCCACGCGCTGGCGCCTCTGAGGTCATTCAGCGCTGAAACGGATACTGGGAGTGGAAAGGTCTGAGAGGCGTAACGGGAGGTAAAACCTCAAAGCAGTTGCACTATGAAACAATTGTTAGGAGAGGGTGGTAAGTCGCTGGTCCAATATTACTGCTTTCAAAATTAGTCAGTGTTCTTAATTTGTTTCTTTTTTTTATTTACGCTTCACTCCTTCGTTCTTTCTCTTTTACTAAATTCGTGGAAACGATCACCTCTCTAATCCACGTATGTTTTCATACATCGAATTTAAGCTTGAAGATGGAAGAAAGAGAATATGAACGGAGGTAGATTAAGAAGAATGAAAGGTGTAAAAAAAAACTTAAAGTAATGCTACAGTGCACTGCATGAGACGTACTGACGTCACTATGCCTCTAAGAGGCTGAAAGATATCAATGGGAAGTTGATACTTTTTTCTTTTATTAGAATTCTGAAACGGGATAAAGAAACTGTGGGACGCTATTCACCCAACTAGATGCAACTGGGCGAATTTGCCAAAGGTAGCGGCAGAGCTAAATTAATTAAGAAGCGGTCATCCGGAGAACGAATCCTTTTGGTATGTATGATAAAACTTGCCAGGAATAGAATTCCAAATTTACTTTTGCACACTACGCCTGACCCCAAGTTTACCACCAGCAAGATCCTGTGATTTTTTCTCTAAAAGACCCCTGTATATATATATATATATATATATATATATATATATATATATATATATATATATATATATATATATATATATATATATATAAGGGCTGTGCATTTTAATTGTATATTCTCATTATCGAACCTTTTGCCTTAGAGAGGAGAGAGGAGCCTGACCCTGAGTATTCCGCCCCCAACAAGCATCCTGTGATTTTTGCTCTAAAAGATTCCTGTGTATGTATGTATGTATGTATGTAGTATGTATGTATGTATGATATATATATATATATATATATATAATATATACATATATATATATATATATATAAAATTGGCTATGTATATATATAAATTGGCTGTGTTTTAATTGCATATTCTCACTATCAAACCTTTTGCCTTAGAGAGAGAGAGAGAGCAAGCAATTCTCGATGCACAACGAAAATTCCTTTGATTTTATTTGTTAATAAAATCTAAAAACTAAATGCCACTCTAGAATTATAAGTTATAAATCAGGGTAAATTTGTTGCATCTCTAATGAAATTTCAATCTTGGGTAATATTACATGAACAAACAAGGCGTGATCCTACCTCCAGCTTACTAAGGGCACATGCTAAATTCTATGGTCAAACAGATCCTTCTTTCACCATCGAAAATTAAAATAAATACTCTATATTTGATTAGGAATAATTTTTTCTGTACTGTTTAACATGCACATTATTTATTTGTTACATTTTAATTCTAATAAATAAATCCTAAATATGCTAAAATTCCTGTATCCTTAACTCCACGCGAAACACCTTTTCCAGATCTTTTTAGCCTTTCCTAGCGCCCCACCCCCAGCAACAAGAACAACGACAAAGTAGTTTGTAGGCTTACCCCCAGAGTAAGCGAAAATTATGCCGTACGTAATGAAATAACCGAAAATTTTCTTGTTTAAATGATTCTGTAAGAGTCAAAATTCGCACGTTCCGCCTTCGGGGGAAAAATTCAATTAAGGGCCAAATAATTTGCCTGGATCGTCCGACGGGAAAGCAGTGTCCCGTAAGCGGATTATCTCTTGGCAATTAGCTTTCAATTAAACGCCTTGTGCGCAAGCTCTGGCGTTTAAGTCGTAGGCTTTCAAGTCTTTAGACTTCGAAGCTCTGCATAAATCTGGCTATCATATTTAAATGAGGAATAGGCAACTTGTCCGCCAGATAAGAGATGGTCAATTAATGAAAGCAGTCCTGATAAGTCATGTATATTCAGAAGCGCTGAAGACCAGTGACGAACATTATATCGAGTTTGAAACTGACATGGGAAGTGAAAAGGGCCAAAATAAGAATTTTAATCGTAATTTACATAGTCGATGACATTTCACCCGGTTGACAGCTAGTGTCACCATTATACGTAATTAATAACTGTGTCAATAGTCGCTTATTGCCTCAATTTTTTTCTATTTATTCCCTAGAAGGCACAAGTTTATAATGCAACCTATCTGTGAAAATCTAACTCCGTCATGCAGCCCCATCAAACTATCCTCAGACACAAACCGAATATAACCCACAATTCATAATACTATATATATATATATATATATATATATATATATATATATATATATATATATATATATATATATATCATTCGAGCTACAAATGTCCTTTAATATCTAATTCGCTCTACCTCGGAACTTGATATGTTTTCATTATATGTACCGAGGGCGGGAAATTTTTTAGTTGATAATAACGAAATTTTATTATCAACTCAAAAATTCCCCCTCGGTACATATATGAAAATATATCAATTCCGAGGTAGAGCGAATTAGATATTAAAGGACATTTGTAGCTCGAATGATTTATATGAATCACGGTGATGTGATAAGTATTCATTTATATATATATATATATATATATATATATATATATATATATATATATATATATATATATATATATATATATATATATGTGTGTGTGTGTGTGTGTGTGTGTGTGTGTGTATAATATATATATACTATATATATATATATATATATATATATATATATATATATATATATATATATATATATATATATATATATTATATATATATAAGGCGTGTTGTAGATAAAATAGCTAACGAAAAATTCTTTACTATCTAGACCATTACCTGAACGGGGCATGCTAGCGGAAGGGCTCATCCCTAAAAAGCAGTAACTGAATACGTAACTTATTTACAAAATAATGGTGCGTTAATGCAACATATCCGTGTCTTACCTGCTATGTCGCAACGCTGGAAGCAATCCGAGTTATCAATAACAGCAGTACAATTAATAAAATATCTAAATTAACATGGACGCTAGTCTTACCTGTCAGTTGACAATGCTGAAAACATTCTAAGAAATCAATAATAGGGGTAAAAATAATAAAATATGTAAATTCACATGGAAACCCGTCTTACCTGTCACTTTAAAACGCTGAAAACATTTTAAGTAATCAGTAGTATCCGTAAAAATAATAAACTGTATAATTCACATGATACCCCTCCGGCCCCCCCCCACACCACCCCAAAAAAAATATCAAATATCTAAATACACATAGACGATCGCCTGACCTGTCACTTGACAACGCTGATGAAAACATCGTTAAGTCAAACCCGCAAAACAAAACAAGGACAACAAAAGCAAGAGGTCTGTCTGTCTGTACTCACATCGAGGAGGGCGTGGAGCTGCGTGTCTTCCAGGACCGAGAGAAGGAAGTCCCGGTCCTTGACGGGACATTCCTGGAGGCACTGGATGTCATCCAGGGAGTCCAGAACCACGCTTACTGCTCCTGCGAAAAATCACCATCACGACTATTGCTATTAAGGCTGACATACTTACGTACAGTCAGTTCTGTTTCAGTTGAAAACAGAAATATATGACAGATTCGATTTGTATAAATTCAAATACTAGATACAAGTAATACAGACAACAATAATATATATATATATATATATATATAATATATATATATATATATATATATATATATAGTTTGTGTGTTTAAACCTAACTCACACACACATTAATATATATATATATATATATATATACACACACAACACACACACACACACATTAATATATATATATATATATATATATATATATATATATATATATATATATATATATATATATATTTATTTATTTTATGAAGTCAAATCAGATCGAATTACATCACTCAAAGACTATGTACTGTCTGCACATCATTAAATCCTTGATAAGTATTGCATTAAAAGTAAAACAATTCAGAATAATTCAAAACACACTGAAGTATCACATATGTTTTAAGTCAAAAGAGAGTCAGTCGATCCAGATCACTCGAATACATACTGAAACACCGAATTCAGTCAACACCGAATTCAGTAAACACCGAATAAATTTAGAGGTAATCATTAATTCAAAACTTACTGTATTCACTTCACACCCAATTACTTCAGACTGAAAAAAAACAGATGTGCACTAAGTTTAACGAATGTCAATTCAGATCTTACTGAAATTACTAAAATTCTGGATAATAGTCAATCAAAAAATGAAGCTAATTCAGATTCAATTAACAAATACTGAAATATTCGGTAAAGTATTAGGGTCCTGGATAATTATCATTAAAAAAATAATGTTAATTCAGATTCAATTACCAAATACTGAAATATTCGGTCAAGTATTAGGATCCTGGATAATTATCATAAAAAAATAAGGTTAATTCAGATTCAATTACCAAATACGGAAAAATTCGGTTAAGTATGAGGAAATCTTCGTAAGACTCAAATAAAGAAATATTTATCAATAAAATAATTAAATATTATAAAAAAGGGCATTTTGCCATGGCAGCCTCAAACGCCTCTTATGGCTTCTATTCTGTCTTGTTAAGTGACCTCATCAACAGTTGATGGTAATAAAACTTCAACTCACTAACTAAATTGTTTTATTTGGCAAGTATCATTCTTCTAACGTGGCACATAATTATTTTCTCAAAGTTCGTGAATTATATATTCTAAATGGATCAATTATTTCTATTGAAAAATCAAGTTGTATCGTTTTATCTATGAAAATACAATTTTCCATAGGTGACCAGCATATTATGATAAACAATAAAATACTTTAATTACACAAAATTTTTAATGTTCGCGGAAGACTGAACGAAATCAGTTAACAAACAGGTAGTCGAAGTAATTGTGAGAGAGAGAGAGAGAGAGAGAGAGAGAGAGAGAGAGAGAGAGAGAGAGAGAGAGAGAGAGAGTTCCAAGTGTTCTTGAATTTCTAAAGAATGGGAATTAACATTTTCACATAAAAAAACAGATGCGAAGTATATCTCTCCATTTCTATGGGTAAAAGAACCGTTACCGTATACTGGCTGAGAGAGAGAGAGAGAGAGAGAGAGAGAGAGAGAGAGAGAGAGAGACGAAAATCATACTGACCAGTGCTGCAGACGTCGTCGTCGGCAGGCAGTTCAGGGTAAGGATCTAGAGAGGGGTCGCTATAGAAGGACGTCCATCTCGGAGAGGAGACAGCAGCCAGCACCGCCCCCTTCAGTTTTCTCCGAGCGTTCATCTTGCGCATTTCCTCCACCGTAGCGTGCAAGTGAGTGCGGGATGCATACTTGTCTCGATCCTGCCGAGAAAGAGAGAGAGAGAAACAAATTATAATTGGAACGATGAACGTCTTCTGTTGTATACTCTATTTCATCCTGAGTCCGTGTCTGAGTAGTGACATTAATCTAGCATCCTTGTGGTAATTGTTATACAAACCACTGTAAATTCTCCAATTCCTAATATTTTTGGAGAAAGAGAGAGAGAGAGACAAATTATTGTTACATCGATAAAAGTCTTCTGGTGTATACTCTTTTTCATACATAGTCCGTGCATGAATAATGACATTACTCTAGCATCCCTGTGGTAACTGTTATAAAAACCACAGTAAATTCTCCACTTCCTAATATTTTTGGATGCTCTTGCTACTGACTACTTCATAGAAATACGAAAGAATTTAATACACTGTCCTCCCAGGGAAAGTAAATCAGAGTGACTATGTTTTAAAATTCAATCATAAATGAAGAATTTATATCATGAGAAAAAATAGTCTTTAAGCACGATTGACAACGATTTCATTTATCATATAAAAAATTAAATAATCATAAAAAGTAAATCTTACTTTTCACAAAAGACCGACCATCGCTTTGGTTCCAGTGAATAATAATAATAATAATAATAATAATAATAATAATAATAATAATAATAATAATAATAATAAATCTTATTTCAGCTCAAGGCCATAAACATGGAATATACAAAGACAATACACACAATCTAGATATACTGACAGAAAATGCAATTAACTCACGCACACATACACACAAGAATTACGAAAGAAAAATGTACCTTAAGACGGAAACGACAACTGCGGCAAAATACATCCCAGATTAAGTATCTGAGTAAACACAAGAGGTTTGCGCTGATTCGATCATGTGTACAGAATCACATTTGTTTACTACATCTTTCGCCCACACAATCTGGGAAAAGGCTCCAGTTTCGCCGGAGAAAATTGACCGCAAACGTAAAAGTCTGTGTTTGCGTTGGCGGGAGGAGGAGGAGGAGGAGGAGGAGGAGGAGGAGGAGGAGGATTCCACTATAACCCTAAACACTACACGAGCTAAAGCCCAAATTGGAGGTAATCATTTGCGTACACAGACGCATGTGTTCTTTATGCTTTTTTTTTTTAATACCTCACGACCTGACACACGACTGAATCCTACATATAACCTCAGTCACTTAAAGTCTATCTACTGCACATGCTCACCCCCGTCGGACGAAAAACCGAAGCCATCTTTTTTAAGCCATTTACAACGAAGCCATTTAGTTTTTAAAAACTGTCTTAAAAACAAAACTTGTTCCTTAAAAACGGAGAAAAGGTGATATGTACACAACTGAAGATGTTCAATTGCTGATGATTCCAGGAGTAAACTGGAAAAAATTAAGAGTAAATTGAATATCACTGGAAGATACAGCTTTTAAAAACCAAGAACTTTTGAACATAAGGATTAAATAATCCAATGAAAGACATAATCAAGCGAAACGCATTGTATCGTAAAAAGTACCAGTACAAGAGTTTTATAAATGATGTAGTATGTTATTAAATAGTTAAATCTGAAACCAATCCTCAATGGCAGACTGAAATTATACAAATCTCTGATTTGTTGGTAAAATATGCTGGACTTTCCATACAAATATGATGTTATCAAACCGCATTCATAGGGATACAAAAATAAACCTGCACTTTTTTCCCCAATACATTTTCCACTACATTCCCGAACGCTGATCAATGGAATTAACACAAACTAATGAGAGAGAGAGAGAGAGAGAGAGGAGAGAGAGAGAGAGAGAGAGAGAGAGAGATTTATGAAAATTTACAGTTCTGGCTACCGGGTCATTAACCACAAATGTCTGACATTGAATCTTTTAGAAACGGAATAACTCATCTTTCCCTCGAGCCGTAATATTTTCTTTTGGTTCAGCTGTTTGACAGAAAACGAAGGAGATTGGATTGTTTTTGTGATGAATGATGATTACTATCGCTTTTACGTCAGCAACTCTGTTACCAAAGCTGGTGTTGTTGGTTCTGTCCGTAAGGTGGGTGGGTACCCTTTACATCTTCAACCAGTTTACCGTTCAAGAGAAGCGCAGGATGGATCATTCTTTTTAATTAGTCAAAAATATTCTATCAAACGAAATATAATTCTTCCTAAAGGCTGCTACATTATTAGTTGTAATTTCAAGTTTTCTGTAGAGCGTATAATGCTGTATGAGCCGCGGACCATGAAACTTTCAGCCAAGGCCCGGTGGTGGCCTATCTTATATCGTTGTCAGACGCATGATCATGGCTGACTTCAACCTTAAATCCAATAGAAACTACGGAAGCTACAAGGCTGCAATTTGGTACGTTTGATAATTGAAGGGTGGGTGATAAACATGACAATTTGCAGCCCTCTAATCTCAGGAGTTTTTAAGATCTGGGGCCGGACAGACAAAGTACGGACGGACAGACATTTCAAGAAAACAAAAGCTACAACATTTCAATCTACATTTATATCGAAATTATGACAAAAGAGCAGTAAAAGAAAAAGAGAAAGCTTTCCTGAAATGTTGAATTGGAGCCAAGATGCGACTGAAGTAATACCAAGGCAAGTCCCAGAATAAGAGATGGTGTAGTTGGTGTGTATGGAGTGCGTAGACTAAATCTCGAGGGAGTTTGTTCGGAAAGAGAGTCGGCTGTTGAGAATACACGATTTCAAAAAGCGAATATTCATATGTATACTTGGAGCACAGATACTAGAGAGCAAAACTGCGTTCGATAAATAATGAGTCACTGCGCGGAGACGAAGACCAAACAGATGAGTGCAAAGGGGCGCAGAAGGGTGTGTGCATCTATATATATATATATATATATATATATATATTATATATATATATATATATATATTATATTATATACATATATATATATATATATATATATATAGACACAATATATATATGTAATTTATATATATTTATGTGTCTTATATATAGATAAACAAGATGTAACAAAATATATATATATATATATATAATATATATATATTGTTAATCTATTTATCTATATATAAGCATATACATAAAATTACATATATATATAATATATATATATATATATATATATTATATATATAATTAAAGATAAATGCCACGAAGGAAAAATAAACGAAGGAGTCTGCGAGATCTTTCGACTTAAAAGCCCTTTACTGAAGCAGATACTGACAAAAATACGAAGAAAAGACAATACAAGAAGGTTCGTATAACTGACAGATAGGGATTATAAAGGGATAGTGCCTAGAATCCGACACCACCTGGAATATAAGACCTTCCCAACAAGCCCCTAAACAAAGGGTGCAATTAAAGGTTTAAGACAATCATCTCAGATACAACCTCCAGACAATAAAGGATCATAGGTGACAGCTATACGGAACCGTGGTAAACAAAACCATATTCACAAAACATGACAGACATACATTACAATAAAAAAAAAAATTTTTTAATAACTCTAAGGCAACTGATTTTGTTTATTTAAGTCAGTAATTTATATATTTGAGGTCATTCTTAAACATGTTACAGATACCAAGGGTCTAATGAAAAAGGCCACGACTAACATTGAAATTACAAGTGAAAAAGTAAGTTGTATTAAAGCAGATTCTAAAAGATTTCGTGATAAGACATCTCTTGACCGTGCAATTACTGAACTGTCAATCCAATTAATTCGGTGGTTGTTTTCGCTTAAATGAATAAATAATGCATTAGATTTTTGCCCAGTTTTTACAGAGTATTATGCTGGCTTAGCCTTATTTTCTAAGCCCTTGCTGGACTGTCCGAGATAGAATGAGGGACAATCCATACATGGAATTTTATATATTATGTTGTTGCTTTCTCTGGGGCCATTTTTTATTAACATTCTTTTTAGTGTGTTATTATAGGAAGAAAGAAAGGTTGACATAAAAGCTTTTAACAATGGTTTAATGGTTTCAAATCCGTTAAAATAAGGCAAACTGAGAATGTTCTTAGAATTTTCTTTCTGTGTGTTATTTTCAGTATAAAACTTTTTGTGGGCTGGGTTTATTATAACAAATGTCTAATATATGTGAAGGATAGCATAAATCTTTCCCTATTTTTTCTGATGTATTCAATTTCTTGATCCAAATATTGTGGACTGATAATTCGCAATGCTCGTAAAAACATAGAGGAAAAAAGAAAATTGATATTTTTATATTAAGATGGTGGCCTAAGAAGAAATGAACATAAGTTAAGTTGTTAGTCCGGTTTCCTATAAAATACTGAATTACATGAAATGGTTCTCCTGTATCAAAACGTCTAAGAAAAGGGAGGCAATTGTCTTTTTCTAATTCTAGAGTAAACTTAATCGCTGGTACCTGGTTATTTTAATTTAGAGAGTAAATCATTTACATCAATACCGACAGGAAGCTATTGCAAGTATGTGGGCGATCACTTCAACAATATCCTGAATTGCATAAATGATCAAGATTCCCGAAGGATGTAGATAACCTCCTTACTGACACATTCAATTCATTTTGTTCAGACCGTTTTACGCCAGGTAACATCAGCGATGCCATAAACAGCCTACCTAATAATAAATCGCCCGGCTGTGATGGTCTTCCTGCAGAGGCCTTCAAACTCTGCCATCCGATAATTTACATTTTGCTAGCTGCCCTATTCAATGCGTGCATAATTCACCGGTTTCTTCCAGACTCCTACTCTTAGTTCACTTGATACCATTAATCAAAAACAAGCTAAAGGATGCAGCTGACCCTGGCAACTACCGGCCGATTGCAATCACAACGATCGCATCGAAGATACTTGAGTCTGTTCTTCTAGTGAGACTTCTCCCCTTTCTACACACCACTGACAACCATTGTTCGGGTTTAAAGCAAACCACTCAACCGACACCTGCATCTACATACTGAAGAATTGCTGCAACTACTACCTTCATCAGCCTCTCCTGTTTTCCTTTGTTTTTGTAGATGTGAGAAAAGCATTTGACAGAGTAAACTACCTGAAGCTTCTTCCTGAAGCTGCATAAAAGGGGCACACCCTATATCTAATTGGCATTTTACATTGCTGGTTCTCCACACAGCAATTCTGTGTCAAATGGGGAAAGGGAAACGTATTATCATACACCTTCGGCTCCCTAAACGGGCCTTCGGCAAGGGGGCATTCTCTCTCCATACCTGTTTAATACGTACACAGATGCCTTGAACGTCAAACTGAACTCGCTCCCCAATCGGATGCACTGTCAATGAAACAACTATAAACAACCTCTGTTACGCCGACGATATGGTTCTGATTTCCCATCAGTGCAAGGTCTCCAACGACTCATCGACACCTGCCGCAATATGCAGAGGAATTTGATATAATCTACAACGAAACCAAGACCCAGTGCATGTCGCTGCTCCCGAGATCGCTTAAGCATATTGCAGAACCTCAAATTTTCCTCGGAAGCCATCGGCTGGAATTTGTGCACGAATTTCCGTACTTGGGTCACATTATCACCGACGACCTAAAAGATACGGCAGACATTGAAACAGAGGCGTCGTAAAACTATGTGCAGCGGCAACATGATTGCAAGGAGGTTTGCCTTCTGTCACCGAGATGTGAAACTGCTGCTCTTCCGCTCGTACTGCTACAGTATCTATGGGTGTTCCCTCTGGACGAACTATACCCGAGAGACCATGCGACGCATCACTGTTGTGCACAATGACATTCTGAGACGCCTCACAAACACTCCCCGCTACCACTCCGCCACACAGATGTTCATAGAAAACCACCTGGACAATTTAAAAATCATTGTTAGGCGAACAATGTCCAGTCTGGTAACCCGAGTGAGAAACAGCAGCAATCGCTCATACAAAGCATCCTAAGGAGTGAAGCAAGAAGAAAATCAAAATTGTGGGAAAGATGGAAAATGAGGCCTTTGTTCCCCTTAAGGACTTAATCTCTGTATTGGCAAGATGTCATCTGCAGTTTTTGTCATTATTACATTTATTGCTGATATTTTAATTTTTCATTATTACTGTGATTACTATCAAGTTAAAGTTTTATTTACATTTAATTTATGTATTAAGCCCTCTGGACCTGACTACTGTAACCACCTAAGGTCTCTAGTTGAAATTTGAGTTATATATATGCACTATCTGTTATACTCACAATGCATATTTTTTTTTTTCTCACCAATATTATTACTGTTATTACCAGTATGATGATTACTAGCTTTTATGCTACCTCAGCTACCATTGTGATAAGTGCCGATTATTCATTTTCTTTTTCTATTTTATCATGTCACATGTATCTAGATTGTGTTTGCTACTGTCTGATTTTATTTTATAATCAATGTATATGGCCCCGAGCCGAAATAAAGCATATTATTATTATTATTATTATTAAATTAATCATCAACGTAACGATACCACTTTACAGGAATATGAATGATATTAGGTAAGTAGCGTTTTTTCGAAGAATTCCATATACAGGTTTGAGAGCAATGGTGATAAAGGATTTCCCATTGCCATGCCAAAAATTTGTTGATAAAATTCACCATTGAATATAAACTTACAATCACAAATGCACAAACTCGTGAGTGAAATAATGTGACTTATAGGTAGAGGTAATTCATGCGAGTTAGTTCATGCTAAGATATTCTAAAATAGAGTCTATAGGGACTTTAGTAAAAAGAGAACATACGTCAAAACTAACGAATCTATCAGTAGGGCAAAGAGCAATTTTGTATAATTTATCATAAACAAATCTAGAGAATTATATATATGAGGAATCGGAGATGGTTCCAAGTAACGGGGACAAGATCTTAGTGATTATATTTCGAGAGTTTATATGAAATTGAAACCAACAGTACTGATAATAGGCCGCATAGGGTTATTTTCTTTGTGCGTTTGACTAATCCATATAAGTAAGGTAGCGAAGGAGAATTGACTGGACAATTGCCCTAGTAGTTCTGTTTTGTTATCTTTAAGGATACTTTTCACTATGCTATTGAAGTTTTTTTATGACTTGATCAAGAGGATTTTTTGTTAGTTTTTATAAGTCACATCATCATCCAGTAGGGCTTGCATACGTGATAGTAGTCAGCTTTATCTAAAATTACTATACTATTTGACTTATCAGCTTTGTGACGTGGATAGTATTGTCCTTTTTAAGATCGGTCAAACTTTTCTTATAGCGAGCAGGGAAGTTACTTTCATGCTTAACATTGGCAGCTCCGAAACAATACCTTTAATCATGTCGACATGATTTTGAGGAAGATCACAATATTTTTCAAATTTTACTTAGGGATGACCCAATCATTAAAGCAGAAGGTCTACTTGTTGCAAAGAAAGATAAACCATATCCAAGCGCACTCACAACATTTTCACTTATTTGTTTACTAGATAAGTTAACAACACAATCTTGACGTGCACAATTAGTCCAATCACTGCTATCAATAAGATTTTTTAGTTTTCTGTCGAGTTCCTTTTCAGGGCATCTGTAGTCCTACGTAGTTTTTCGTAAATTTCCCGTCGCAGCGAGTCCTTCCAATCAGCCGGGATGGAATGATTGAAAGAGATCCTTGTTCTTTCCAGTTCCTTGAATTTTTTTCTTTCTCTTCTTGCTTGGCGGCTGCTATGTGCTGTTTCAACATCATGGCACTAAATTCATTGAATGGGTGATTGTCATATCTTCTTAGACGGCGTGGCAGCAAGGATTTAGGGAGCACTTGTTTCAGAAAGGCACTTCTTCAGGAACTTAAGACGAATTCTGGTTGAATGTGCAGCCACAAGAGACTTGGAGAAGGTAGTGACAACACATCTCAAAAGAGGAAACAGGGATACATAGAGAACCATTTCAAGGTAAATTCAGTATTTATAGGAAACCGACTAACAACTTAACTTATGTTCATTTCTTCCCTGCTCGCTATAAGAAAAGTTTGACCGATCTTAAAAAGGACAATACTATCCACATCACAAAAGCTGATAGTCAAATAGTATAGGGTAATTTTAGATAAAGCTGACAAACAATCACGTATGCAAGCCCTACTGGATGATGATGTGACTTACTAAAAAACTAAAAGAAAAAAATCCTCTTTTGATCAAGTCATAAAAAACTTCAATAGCATAGTGAAAAGTATACCTTAAAGATAAAACAGAACTACTCAGGCAAATTGTCAGTCAATTCTCCTTCGCTACCTTACTTATATGGATAGTCAAAACGCACAAAGAAAAATAAACCCTATGCGGCCTATTATGCAGTACTGTTGGTTCAATTTCATATAAACTCTCGAAATATATCACTAAGATCTTGTCCCCGTTACTTGGAACCATCTCCGATTCTCATATATATAATTCTCTAGATTTAGTTGATAAATTATACAAAATTGCTCTTTGCCCTACTGATAGATTCGTTAGTTTTGACGTATGTTCTCTTTTTACTAAAGTCCCTATAGACTCTATTTTAGAATATCTTAACAATGAACTAAACCTCAGCATGAATTACCTCTACCTATAAGTATTCACATTATTTCACTCACGAGTTTGTGCATTTGTGATTAAGTTGTTATAATTCAATGGTGAATTTTATCAACAAATTTTTGGCATGGCAATGGGAAATCCTTTATCACCATTGCTCTCAAACCTGTATATGGAATTCTTCGAAAAACGCTACTTACCTAATATCATTCATATTCCTGTAAAGTGGTATCGTTACGTTGATGATTTGTTTAGCTGTTCTTCCTGTCGGTATTGATGTAAATGATTTACTCTCTAAATTAAATAACCAGGTACCATCGATTAAGTTTACTCTAGAATTAGAAAAAGACAATTGCCTCCCTTTCTTAGACGTTTTGATACATAGAGAACCATTTCAATGTAAATTCAGTATTTATAGGAACCGACTAACACTTAACTTATGTTCATTTCTTCTTAGGGCCACCATCTTAATATAAAAATATCAATTTTTTTCCTCTATGTTTTTACGAGCATTGCGAATTATCAGTCCACAATATTTGGATCAAGAAATTGAATACATCAGAAAAATAGGAAAGATTTTTTATGCTATCCTTCACATATATTAGACATTTGTTATAATAAAGCCCACAAAAAGTTTTATACTGAAAATAACACACAGAAAGAAAATTCTAAGAACATTCTCAGTTTGCCTTATTTTAACGGATTTGAAACCATTAAACCATTGTTAAAAGCTTTTAATGTCAACCTTGTTTCTTCCTATAACACACTAAAAAGAATGTTAATAAAAAATGGCCCCAGAGAAAGCAACAACATAATATATAAAATTCCATGTATGGATTGTCCCTCATTCTATCTCGGACAGTCCAGCAAGGGCTTAGAAGTAAGGCTAAGCCAGCATAAATACTCGTGTAAAAACTGGGCAAAAATCTAATGCATTATTTATTCATTTAAGTGAAAACAACCACCGAATTAATTGGATTGACAGTTCAGTAATTGCACGGTCAAGAGATGTCTTATCACGAAATCTTTTAGAATCTGCTTTAATACAACTTACTTTTCATTGTAATTTCAATGTTAGTCGTGGCCTTTTTCATTTAGACCCTTGTATCTGTAACATGTTTAAGAATGACCTCAAATATATAATTACTGACTTAAATAAAAATCAGTTGCCTTAGAGTTATTAAAAAAAAATTTTTTATTGTAATGATGTCTGTCATGTTTTGTGAATATGGTTTTGTTTTACCAGGTTCCGTATAGCTGTCACCTATAATCCTTTAATTGTCTGGAGATTGTAGTATCTGAGATGATTGTCTTAAACCTTTAATTGCACCCTTTGTTTATGCTTGTTTGGGAAGGTTTCTTATCTTCCAGGTGTGTCGGATTCTAGGCACTAATCCCTTTATAATCCCTATCTGTCAGTTATACGAACCTTCTTGTATTGTCTTTTCTCGTATTTTTGTCAGTATCTGCTTCAGTAAAGGGCTTTAAGTCGAAAGATCTCGCAGACTCCTTCGTTTATTTTTCCTTCGTGGCATTTAATCTTTATTTAATGGATTTATCACGTTCCTAACTTTCGTGATTCTGTTATACAACTACATACATAATATATATATATAATATATATATATATATATATATATATATATATATATATATATATATATATATATATATAAATATATATATATAAAATATAAAATGTAAGTGTAAGTGCGTGCATTCATAATTATAACATATACACTCCCTCACATATCTATGTGAAGCTGGCTGACATTTATGCAAATGTAATTAAGTTGCAAATAGCGACTGGCCGTTAAAAACGCTACATTTTTAATGGGATACAACTGCTGCAGGAAATGGATAAGTTTGTCATTTGAAACCTTCATACCTCTGTGACGTTAATTTCGAATGTAAAATCAAATCCATACATAGGGAAAAAATAGTATCATAATATTGGATTCGAAGGATTTGACGTTTATCACTTGCGCCACCCATAAAGGAGCTGAATTATTTCAATGGCAAATCTCGATTTAGCCTTCCTCCACATATTTCAAGCTTTTGCCTTTGGCAACTACTACTTTTTAGTTTTGCTGTAAAAAGAAAACTACTGTGCCGGCTAGAGGGCTGCAAATTGGTATTTCGATCATCCAGCCTCCAATCAACAAACATACCAAATTGCAACCCTCTAGCCTCAGTAGTTTTTATTCAATTTACGATTCAAGTTAGCCTTAGAACGTGCATCTGGCAGCGCTTTCCGAAGGCATGGGACACACCCTCACTCTATCGGGTTTGGTAAGCGACTGAAGAGAGACCACTCACAGGTGATGGTTATATACAGAATTATAAGTTCTACAGAAAACTCGATTTCTTTGGCGCATTTCTTACTTGTTTCGTCTTCATTCAAAAATTCCTACGCTAACACTATAAAAATCAATCACTGCTACAATTTCATTAAAACTTCCTTTTTCGTTATCAGACATCCTTCTTTGTAACAAAAACGCATGAAAAGGAAATTTGTCGTATCTGCCAATAGGTGCAATACCTTATTCAGAACTAGATCTTGCCTTCTGCGTTGCCATTTCGTCTTTTGAGGAAAGATATAGTGACAACAAGGAAACAAACAAAAGCTTTCCCTGGTCAAAATTTTGTCCCGTCTTCATATGGCTAAATATTCTCATGGGCTCCAGATACTTTCGGTTAAAAAGATGTATTACGACTATCACCATATATATATTATATATATATATATATATATATATATATATATATATATATATATATATATATATATATATATATATAAGCGAATACCACAGGAAAATGAGAGCCAGAAATCCAAGCACTTTCCTCTTTACTAAGACATTGTCAAGGAGATAATGAAATACAATTGGAGAGAAAGGTCTCAGGTACACCAACAAGATCAAAAGAATACAGATGGTTTAATTGTCAAAAGGGTAAAAATTAAAAGAGATAATCCAGGATTATCAGATATCACACGGTCACAAACCTAAACAGATTTGACCCTAACCGAAATTACAAAGTATCTTTACAGTCCAAAACATGTAAAACTGAATATATTAAATTTTTTTGCTTATATTTATCAACAACTTTTTTTTATTATTGAAACAAGCATCAAGTTTTAAATAAACCAAGACCTTAAGTTTAGAACATTTCTATTATTTAACTTGATGAAACAAGATTCAATGATATTCCTTTTAACTGTGTCATTACATGGGATTAAGGCTCTTGCTTGACTCCAGTTAATAGGATGGTCTAAATCTCTCATATGTACGAATAATGCATTCGATATTTGCCCAGTTCTCACAGAATATTGATGCTGTTTGAGACGTTGTGAAAGAGATTTACCGGTCTGTCCGTAATAGAAAGAAAATTTAAGAGCCTCTGTAACTTTGACCATTTAAAATGCATAATTAATCAGACTGTGAGATTTAGGGGAATTGTTTACTTAATCTAGTTCAGGAGAGGAGAATGACAGTTTACGATTTTTTTTTTTTTGAGGGTCAGGCTTTATTTTTTTTTTACTCCATTTTATATTCATTTTGTTCCATTTAATGTTTAGCTAATTTTGGAAATAAAAAGTAAATTTTTGTATCTACGAGGATTCATTAGCCCAGCTTGCATTTTTAGCTCATTCAGAAGGATAATCAGCAACGAGAGGTAAGAGAGTTCCATGTTTGTTTAATTTGTTTAAACAAGTGTCATTTAGTCATAAAAGCTCGGCAAGATATATATATATATAGTCATATACTGTGTGAATGTGTGTACTTAGCGATACATGTGCATCTTACATTTTGAATTCAGACACAGATAAAGAAACATCTAGATATGCAATAAAAATGGCACAAAACCCAATAATTTAAATACGACACCTGATCCACTCAGGCAATCAGCAGTCAGATGATACAAAAATAAAAATGAACTGCGATGTTATGTTCAGTGAACATCTATGCAACCATTTGAATAAGAAAGGCTATATAGTCTCTTATTTCAATTGTCTTAGGCCAGATCCATATACACTTCAGTTTTATTTTCTGTGCAAATAGTAATGTATGCAATCTAAACCTTTCTAGCAACGAACATTTGGACAAATACTGTGTATCAAATTACAGATGCGCAAAACAATGCGTGAAAAAAGTTGATTGTCTGGTGTCTTATGATAATAATTGGACCGTCATGATGTTACTAGTGAAATCCACTGCACTTGATGAAAATAATTCCCTATAGAGAGAAAATTTAAGAGCCTTTGTAACTGAATTGTCAGGCATGAAAATATCAATAATAATCAAGATGCGGATAACCCCATTCATTTATAAATCATTTCTCCTCTTAATCTAATAATAATATATTAAGGGTCACGTGAAACCGGAGTTTTCCTTAATAACCTTAATTCATTTTGAGGATACAGAAAAGAACGCATTATTTAAAAAAAGTGCTGTATAATGAACGTATTCATGAAGAAAGGGTACAAAGATGAGCCAAAAATCAAATGAAAACAGAACCTCCTGCCAATCTATTTACCTCATTATGAAAACATTCACTAAAAAGAAAAAATATAGAAATGGCATGTATAATTATTTTTCTCTATGATAGCAACCAAATGATTCTGCGATCTAAAGGTCTTTTTTAGGATAAAACTTAATGGTTTTCAGGAAGGGTGAGAAATTCACTGTAATTTGTGGAATGAGAGAAACTGATTGGTTGTAAGATTACAATATCAATAAACGATTTTTTTTCGCCACATAACAGGAATAAACCGACTGTCTCTGTACGATAAAGGCGCAAGTAACAAATGCGCCGAAGTTCTTCGGCACAATCGAGTTTTCTTTACAACGTACAATGCTGTATAAAATCATCAGCTATGACCGGTAACGTTTTAACTTTCAGTTGCTCACCAGATACGGTAGAGTGAGGATGCACCCCACGCCTCGGGAAAGTGCTGCCAGATGCACGATCCGTGGCGAAATTTAACCTCAAATAAAATAAAAAAAAAACTACTGAGGTTAGGGGGCTGCAATCTGGAATGTTTGATGATTGGAGGGTGGATAATCATTATACCAATTTGCAGCCCTCTAGCCTCAGTAGTTATTTACATAAAGTGTAGACGGACGGGCAGACAAAGCCGGCGCAATAGTTTTCTTTCACAGAAAACTGAAATGTTTTGTGGTTGGATATAAAAAAGCTGTTTTTGATGTATAGCTCTTTTTTTTTTTTTTTTTTTTTTTTTTTTTTTTTTTTTTTTTTTTTTTTTTTTTTTTTTTTTTTTTTTTTTTTTTTGAGAAGTTTGATGGATTGATGCTTTCGGGTAAGAGATAAATTAGCCGTTATTTATATTACGATAGATGTAATACCATGATAAAAACCGATGAGCAATTTTTGTCGCAGTGAAAAGAATTTCGTAAAATGTTTAGATCGAATAATATTGCGGATAAAAACGATCAGTTTTTCATAAGTGGAGCAACACTTTGCAAAAATTATATAAAACAACGAAATTTTGTTTTGCATTACAGAAATGCGCTGGTTTTTGGGAAGGCACTGACTTTTTGCTTCGGTGGGAGAGACTTAATTTCATCCGCGAGTTCGATTCTCGGGCATTCCATTGAGGTGCGAGAGATGTGTATTTCTGGTGATAGAAGTTCACTCTCGACGTGGTGCGGAAGTCACGTAAAGCCGTTGGTCCCGTTGCTGAATAACCACTGGTTCCATGCAACGTAAAAGCAGCATACAAACAAACAAATCACGTTAAACGTTGTCTTTTATGATAAAAATTGCCATATTGTAGTGCAACACACAGTTGCAGGTCATAATATAAACTGTTTTACAGTAAGAAAGATATGAAACAAGTAAAAAATGCGCCGAACTTTCTTTTGCGCAATGGAGTTTTCTGTACGGTGGTGTCT
>NC_061104.1:42178412-42193412 GCF_015104395.2 Macrobrachium nipponense
ATAATATATATATATAATATATATATATATATTATACATACACATACATACTAAGTGTACATACATTTACATATATATATATACTGTATATATATATATATATATATAATATATATATATATATATACATACATACATACATACATAAGTTCTTGTTTAGAAACGAAGTATAGAGGGACAGAAAAAAAAGGGGGGCGGGGGGCGACCACTTACCCCCGTTGACTAGGTCCCCGTTCTGCAGCTGGATGGCGACGCCGAACCCCCCCAGCTTGACGGGGGCGCTGTTCTCCTTGCAGGCCAGGAGGACGCAGTGGGGCTTGATGTCTCGGTGGATAATGTCGTTCTCGTGGCAGTACAAAAGAGCCTCCAATATCTGTCGCATGTAGTGGCTGCAAGGATACAGAAGGTAGAGAGGGTATAATAAGCAACAGTACATGATATTAAAACAATGAAAAAAAAATTGCGCCGATGTTTCTTCGGCGCAATCGAGTTTTCTACACAGTGTATAATGTTGTATGGGCGTCATCCACGACCTCGGTTAAGATGAACGAGCGTGGTACAGGTTAATTACGAGAGAGAGAGAGAGAGAGAGAGAGAGAGAGAGAGAGAGAGAGAGAGAGAGAGAGAGAGAGAGAGAGAATATATTGTCATCATTTACCTTTAAAAAATTCTAATTGCTGTTATATGCAATTCATCTACACTGTTTCGCCTTCAGTACTAGCCTCCCTGGGGAATCAAATATCCATAAGTGCATTTGATCCCCAAGGGGCTAGTACTAAACACGACGAAACAGTGTAGTAGATAAATCACTGTTTAGCCGTATTTAGTACTCGCCCTCTGGGATCAAATGATCCTAAGCGAATTGGTCATTTCACAAATTCCCCGAAATCCCTGATTTCACATATGTACCATAACATACGTAAATGAATCCGAACAGCACCAGCCGCTACTGGCAAAAATAGTGCCGACCAAATCGGAACAGCTGATGGTGAACCGATAATTAACCCTCGCTCTACATTCCAAAATTACCCCGGCACAGTTCATGAAACACATTAGCATTTGGAATGAGGAAATACGGGTTTACACGGTTAACATATATAAATTTTGAGTTAATTACCATGAAATGCTTTTACTAAAACCTAAAATGATAAAAGACCAATGTACCGTTAAAAGTTTATTTATATAAAGCTGGCGTGCGTTGCCACCTTGAAAATCAAAATAAACAGTAATAAAGAATCATTACAGACCAATTACATTATTTAGTACGACTGTTCAGCTTCCTTGCGTATTTCATATTTATCTCTGCCAGACTGTGATTTATTACAAAGCCATTTATAATACCGCAATAATCTTGCTTTTCAATCTACGGCAACCTGCAGAAACTAACCAGTGACTTAAACCATCTACTGTAGCATCCTGTTTTATCGTCTAATTAAATCGATGCGGGATCACATCGCATTTCAAATTAAGGACTACACGTCCATTCGCCTACCATTAACGACAATATGTCCCACTAGTTATAGTATATACCTTGCGATGAAAAAATGTGGAACATACGAACAGTCTTGCTTTCATGTATTTTCCTCATTTATAATTATCATCAAATATAACGTTTTTGGAATAATTCCCTTCTCATTTCCTCTGATACTCGACATCCTCGGCTTCCAACTCGGCCTCCTAACTCTCTCTCTCTCTCTCTCTCTCTCTCTCTCTCTCTCTCTCTCTCTCTCTCTCTCTCTCTCTCTCTGTCTTCCAAAGGTCATTCATCACCAGCTTATGATTTACTGGCTTCCCAAAATGTTGTCATAAACCCAAACTCCCACGCCAAGTTTCGAGCTCTTGCTTGACCTCTCAATTCTGGTCCCCGTGGCCACAATTGCTCGGGAGCTGTCTGCAAAATCCGATGAAGTTTGACGGGAATCTTAATGGGGAATAATGATAAAAAAAAAACTCCAGTTTTAAATAGCGGTGTAATAAAAACTCATAGAAAAACTATTATCGTGTAACTAAAGAGATTTCCCAGTGGTATCCATCAAACTCTTGAAATGTGAGTTCCACACTCCACGAGAGGTTAAAAAACAAAGAAAAAAAATCTCATCAGTACATTCCGCAACGTACAACAATAGCAAATAGACTGCTAGTAAATATTCATTGCGATAGCGACGAAGATGATTGTATGAATAGATTAATAAAGGCCTGATATCCACCAAACCGTTTACAGATTTCAGCACAATTACGATTTGCATGGAAAAAAAATCTTCATAGAACCAAGAGAACCTTGCACATCAGGGAAATTGAAAAAAAAAAAAAAAAAAAAAACTATTTTGAGCAGAAAAAGGACGAGGTAGATGGGGTCAGAGGGTGGTAGTTTCCCTCCAGTGTGTGCGTGGGAGAAGGGGAAGGGGGGGGGGGGGTGAGGAGGGGGGCATCTGTGTGAGGAAGGGACGGTTGTTTCGGCACTGTCGACATTACATTGGTGGCGATCCACGACTGTTACTGGAAAAAATTGGAAATATAAAGAAATGACAATATAATTTAAAGTAATCAACAGACAGAAGTTCCCCTGACCTACGTGCATTAGGAAACGACTCATTATGTAAGATACCCACAAAAATGCTATGCAATGTGTATCAATTTGCTTTGTTAGACTGGAGGACAAAATATTTCCTTTTATTCTGGCAACATTGTCACTGATATATGGCATTTTGGAGCGTTTGTGACCCGACCATGGTTTAATTGTGTTACTCCTATGGCTAGCTTTGTCTTCCAAACTGTCGAGGTCAAAATCCAAAAAGGGGAAAACAGACCACTTCGGGCATGGCAATAACAATAAAAGTGCCTTAATAGTAATTTCCAAATAAAATAATGTTTCCTTATCTATATCCCCACATTGCACCTCAAACCTCACCAACTTCACCTCACTCTCTCTCTCTCTCTCTCTCTCTCTCTCTCTCTCTCTCTCTCTCTCTCTCTCTCCAACGCCATTCTCAGTTGATCGGCCACAAAAACGCTCTATTCTTTACCTCAAAAGAGCCTATAAAACACACCGACAGATGACGCATGATAAAGAGATTTGGATTCAAGGATCAGCGTAAAACTCGCCCACACGATCCCAGGAGAAGCCAACACACTTCTTCAACTTCTGGAAAATACCTTTGAAGAGGAAAATTTTCGCTTTTTGCATCCGATGTTCAGAGGCAAAATCTCCAAAACTATGCGCTGAAGAGACGCGGTATTTGAGTCGATCGCACTAAAAAACGAAATGAAAAAAAAATAAACCAAAGCTAAGGAACCATAGCTGCACAGTGCCATGGACGAATGTAAAACTTCTTACAGTTTTTTGGATATAATAATTTTCTGATCTCAAAAGAATAGAGGTCATAAAAGTAGAAAGTGTATCTTTCCCTTTTCTACTGTGGTGAACAGATTACAGTAATCGACCTACAGCATTTATAAAAGAAAAAAAAAAAACTAATAAACATAAAAATAAATTCAAGCTAATCTTAAATGAATTATTATTATTAAGTCCTAAAAAAGTAAAAGTACCGCCACTTTGAATATTGTTCTACAAAACACATGTCCACGGAAATCCTTGCCGTGAAGAAATGGATTATCAGGCAAGAATATCACAATTTTGAATTAGATATTTTATTGGGTTATCGGTCAAGAGCATTAAATTCTTATATGTTTCATTAAGTAATTTTCATGGAATGAAGCTATAGAAAAAATTATAACTTCACTCTCGATATCATAAAAAACAATAATAAGAATAACTGTCAGAATCTAAGGAGGCAGCAGGAGCTTTGCAAAAGTTTTGTCATAAACAAAGACCACGGGGGACTAAACAGGAATTGTGAGGACGAGTCCTTAAACGACATGAAGTTTGGGTGTTGAGCAAACAAAGTAACCAAGCAAGAAAACTGTCAAAACTTGAAATTTCTGGACTGAAATGTGAGATAAGAAGGGTCGAAGGAGAAAAAGATAGCCACCTCAAAATGTGGAGAAAGTTAAATACGTGAAAAGACGGCAAACATGGTGCGTGGGTGGCAGGGCCTTGGTGACATCAGCCGCAGATTGATTACTTTCTGTAAACTCATCATTTGACAAAATCAAATTAATCGGCGAGGAAAAATTACGTACTTTAGGAGAAAGAATATTAGCAATGTATATATAGAATTCAGGCCAAAGTCCAAGCGCTGGGACCTATCAGGTCATGTAGTGCTGAAAGGGATAATTGACAGAAAGAAGGTCTGGACGGTGTAACAAGGGGAAAACCTCAAAACAGTTGCGCTATGAAACAATTGTTAGGAGACGGTGGAAAGTCAGGTGTAAGAAAGAGATAATGAACGGAGGTACAGCAAAAGGAATGAAACGTTGCAGCTAGGGGGCAAAAGGGGTAAAGCAAAGACCATTAAATACCGCCTACAGTGCACCGCGTGAGCTGCACTGACAGCTCTACTACCTTAAGGGGGGAAAGACTAGTAGGTGTCAACAAGAATATGCTACATCAGACCAACAAAAATTATTATTATCATCATTATAGTTCAGTAGATGTAACCAGCACTTGGATGCCATTGACCTGAAATTCAAGCTTCCAAAGCACATTTGTTCCAACCCCCCACTGCTAAGACCCCCCAACACTGCAGCAGTAACTGATCTTGATACAGACCCAGTGACTTCTTATCGCCAAGAGGGAAGACGCAAACCCGCGACATCTGAGTGGCAATTCCACGACACTAACCACTATACCCGCGTACTAGCTAAATGTTAGATAAAAATTCTCCTTTTCAGTTTGTGAAATGTGACGTTGACTGGGATAATGGGGATTCTGACCAAGCTTTTTGGCTCAAGAAGTCTGCTCTACAGGAGCTTCATCCTTGATTCAGCATTTAGAGGATAAATGTGACAATAACATACATATTTCTTTAAGCAGGTGGTATAAAAGCAAATGCGACCGAACTAACATCAACAAAAGAAGAAAAACCACAACAATAATAAAAAGTTTGAAGGTACCATTTCCACTATTCTGAACATAACTATACAAATTCTTATCCAATTACCTAGAGGAGAGAGAGAGAGAGAGAGAGAGAGAGAGAGAGAATGTAACTGCCTGCTGATTTTCGTAACTGAGAAAGTCATCAGTAATAGTAATGAAGGAGAGAGAATTTTTCAACAGCTTTCATGGTTGTCATGATGCTGAAATTTATGAAATTAAGGACGAGAGAGAGAGAGAGAGAGAGAGAGAGAGAGAGAGAGAGAGATGAATGATCTTACGACAATAAACCAAAAGGAAAGGACTTTACCATCTACCTTTGAAAGACGCAATCCAATCGGAGCCAAAGAATGAAAAGTGCGTTCAGCGCCATTAAACATGAGTCGCCTTTTTCCCATCTTATAAATGGAACGTTTCGGAGAATAAAAACGTTTAACGTCGTTACGTATGAATCATGCCTCTTCTTGCCCACAAGGACACTAGAAGGGAAAATAAGTTTTTAGGGAACTAGAGCATTTATGTCGTGCCCGAGGAAATAAGAAGCTTAGCTTAATAATCGTGTGAAAAGAGACAATGTTAAAGAATCCGGAAAAATCCTATGGATAAATAATACATAAAAAGTATGCACATACACACACACACACACACACACACATATATATATATATATATATATATATATATATATATATATATATATATATATATATATAAACATTAAGCTACAAATGTCGGGTTAATATACAACCAGCGCTACTTTAGTAATATCACCAAAAGGGAATTATAAGGGATAAATGAATCACGGTGACTCGAACATTCGAAAGTACCCACCAACGACTTCCAGTCGACGTTCAAGTCCATTCGGATATCAAGGCCTTTGTAATATATATATATATATTATATATATATATATATATATATATATATATACATATATGTATATATATATATGTATATATATATATATATATATATATATATATATATATATATATATATATATATATATATATGTATGTATGTGTGTGTGTGTGTGTGTGTTTTATAAAATGATGAGACACTGAGCTCCGAATGCAGCATGGGTAGGGGAAACACACCACACTCTTATAAATTTAGAAAAACGCATGCAAATGAGTTCTTTTCATAAAAATAATTGATCTTCCATTGGAGCCGTAATGGCTCTTAAGTAGAAGGCACCTTTTTTGTTCACCCAAATAAAAAATCAGAACGTGATAAGCTAATTAGCAAGGATGAGGATAAATCGATATCATTGCAGTGGAAAAAGATATTCTCTTAATTTGACAAACGTGACAGCTGTTTTAGTGTGCGGGAAAAAAGCTATTAGTGTGTGTACGACAAACACACACACACACGCAAATGCCTACCCGGTCACGCAATCAGCTCAGTCATCTTAAACCATCAGGAGAAGGTAATTAAGACCAAGCTAATGTGTTTTCCTTTCCTCCTCAAGCGGAGCTTAAAAGAAAATGTCACAATCTTTGGCCGTTCTAACATTATCAGACATGATATGAGGTTAAAAAAAATACTCCCGTTGTATTAAGGTACCATAATTTTAATGGCTGTTTACTTGCAACAATTAACAGTAACTCAGGAAAATCCAGAATATAAAGACAAAATTTATAAAGACCTGACAACACTAATTGGTATGTGAACCCAAACCCCATGTAATTCATTTGTAAAAATCTATTTTGGTTAAACTGGCAAATAATTAGAAAGGAGAATTGAAAAACATTAAAAATGTCTGGTTACATGATTTGCGATAAAATCATGCTGTTAATTGAGACAGTTTAAAACTAAGCGGGAAAAAGCTATAATATAAATCTTACTTTTAAATGAGCAAACTGTTATGGATATTAGTTTATGAATGTATAGCCTTGACCAATTTATTTCAAAAGAAATATATAAAACTAGCGCATGGCGGCGAGCATCCGTAAGCCATCATTGTTTGAACTTTAATATCATCGGGATTTTTCATCGTAGAAGAAAAATAAGAGCATAATTGGAATCCCCGTGAAAGGTTCTATGAGAATAACGCTTTCTTTTTCTCTATACCTAATATTAAAGAAATTAGCATGGCCAGATATCCGGCGGGATATTCAGGTCAAAACGCCATCTGGCTAAAACCATCCCCTATAAAATCTAGTGTATACATGGTCCGACTTTGGTTCAATTCGGTCCAGTAGTTTCAGCGTCTATAGCTAGCATACACATATACATAAATACATACATACATAGTCTGACCGTCAGCTTTATACATAAGATGTACACACCTCAAGTAGTGTGTATGTGTGTGTAACCAGATCCTCTATAACCCACACACACACACACAATATATATATATATATGATATATATATATATATATATATATATAATATATATATATATATATATATATATAGAGAGAGAGAGAGAGAGAGAGAGAGAGAGAGAGAGAGAGAGAGAGAGAGAGACCTGAATGTTACCCCTGAATCCATAAACATAACTAAGTTTATAATCCCAACTTTCAAAAGCTTGACAATAAAGTTAATTATACAACGATGAAAAGGCCATTTCTGCATGCCACTTTAATTAATCAGGGACGAAGGCGCACTACTCATGACAGGTATCCGAACACAATCTATTTAAAATAAGCGCCGAGAGTATAGGTGCCGAATGCGAAACTGATAAAACAGGATACACCTCAATTTCAAAAGGATTAATTCTATCAGTAAAGATTCTTCTATACATCAAGTTAACGTGTACCATGGAAGTCCTCTTATGTTGTCATTCTAATCTAATGAAAACGCGCTCAATGAGTTATTTTTGCTCATTCGGGGAGTAAGCCGACAAACTACTTTGTTGTTGTTGTAGTTGTTGTTGGGGGTTAGGAAAAGTCTAAAACGGTCTGAAAAATGAAAAAGGTGTTTCGCACTGAGTTGAAGACACGCGAATTTTAGGATAGGATATTTATGATTTATTTATTAGAATGAAAATGTAAAAAATAAATAATGTGCATAATAAACAGTACAGGAAAATTATTTCTGATAAAATATAGCATATAATTTTCATTTTCGTTGAAGAAACAACGCGCTATCTGTCCATAGATTTTAGCACATTTTAATTTATTCAACAATCTATTTCGTTCATTATTGTCTATGTATAAAGAGACACTTGACTTGGAGGGGGATAGATTTCTATTAATATGTGTAAAATGTGTAATTTGATTGATAGCCAGTTATAAACACTAATATACACATGCGATTTATGTTATATTCACAATAATTAAGCCACAAATATCGTTAAATATCAAATTCATGATATCTTTAGAATAACTTACATTAAAAGGGATTTATAACTGATGTCTATCTCAATAGCCGGGTGGACAAAGGTCGATAGTCTATCGTTGTTTCTAAACCAAAGGCCCAGGTTCGCATCCTGGTCGTGGCACGAACACACACATATTTATGTCTATCAATAGGTTACATAAAAGATGGATTTGCTAAGATACTATGTGATATGCTGTGACGTTTCTTAGAATGTAGGAATCATCATTTAACTTCCCTGGAGACAGAGTGTTCGAGGTGACGAGCTTTGGGAATGCTGACATGTCTTTTTGAGTAGTGTGCATGTCCTGTTGCTGTGAGCGCTTGATACAGAGGTGCTTTGTGAGTGTGGTTCTGGGCAGTTACCTGGGGTGTGGACAGTGTGTGTGAGTTTGTGCGTACGTGCGAGCCTTTTCCTACATATGAGAATGTAGCATTACCAAGATGGATAGATCTGTGCAAGAGAGGGGAGAAGCCAAGATGGCTTTTTCAAGCAGTATCTTTGTTATATAGTGTTGTGCATACTGTGTTGAATGGGTACGCATATTTTATTTTGGCTAAAAGATGAGGCTGGATTGTATTTGAATATTTATTTCAGAGATGTTCTATTTCATATGATCTTTGATTATACTCTGATGCTTATCAGGGTGTTCTCCTGTCTTCTAACAGGCGATTCTGGAGAAGGGGTATTGATCTGGAGGAAGGGGAATTGATCTGGAGAAAGGGAATTGATCTGGAGAAAAGGGGAATTGATCTGAGAAAGGGAATTGATCTGGAGAAAAGGGGAATTGGTCTGAGAAAGGGGAACTGACTTAATTACTATGGTGTACTGTATTATGACTTGCCCAGTTTTTATGACCAAGATAATATTGGATTATTGGAGTAGGAATATGGAATGGGCTATCTGAGTTCAATCATTCATTCAATCTTTTTTGTTAAAAAACCTGAGTTAATCTAGCTAATATTTTGCTTTTAAATAATTGCATATTTTCGTAAGTTCCGTGTCTGATTTGATGACCTTAGATAATGGAGAGAGAGAGAGAGAGAGAGAGAGAGAGAGAGAGAGAGAGAGAGAGAGAGAGAGAGAGAGAGAGAGAGTTGTTGGGAATCGAGAGAGAGAGAGAATGTGTTACCAGTTGCCTTGGGCGCTCTGGTCCATTGCTACCTTTTAAAATAAAAGAACGAGATTTAGAATCTCGTTATCAAATATATAACAGATAGAATGAAAACTGTCTGACAGCCAGGCTGCACCTCATTTTTCCCAGCCTTACTGTCCACCTCGTTCATGTCGTGCTTTAAAACCTGCAACTTCTGAGCTCACGACTTTTAACTTGGGCTTATCTCAGGTATCGTAAAATCATCCGTTTCTTCTCTTCCTGCAATCAACTTGCGATGGTACTATTTGTTTCTGATCATCGATCACGCCAGGGCAGTGGTTCTTTACTTCTTTTCAATGGCCGTACCCCTTGGTATCTCGGAATATATTCTGGTACACCCTCCAATTTAAATACAACAGACATATTAAAAGATAATCTAAATATACAGTGCCATTGCACTGGCTATCATGTCTCATATCCCCACATTTAAAGTTCCGTACCCCTTTTGGGGGCTACAAGTCCTACCCCAGGTTAAGAGCCACTCAGTAAGGATTGCATAAACCCTGCATGAAGAACGAAATTTGAAGAAATATAGATTCACATTTCATCAAAGAATTTGCAAGGATCGACAAACTGACGTCTTTAAAGAGCACGTAGCCAAATGCGCAATACATAATCAAAAAGCAGCTATTAGTACATTATAAATTCATAACAATGTTTAGTACATCCAGTCAACTCTTGTCAAGTGTTGAAAACCTTTTCAGCTAACTATTTGGGATCAAACAACACTTTTCACGATTGTTTTAATGAAGCATTCCTGCTGATGAAAAAATGCTTTAATCAGATTTGTCGAGAAGTGGATGATCCCGTTTGATAGAAACATGTTTTCACGCATAAGCAGTCATAACCATGAACTATTCCTCGTTTTACGACATAAGCCAAGTGGCCCTAATTCCGAAGGATACTTTTCGTAACCCAGCCTTGACGATCACACCCCTGTAGGAAGGTAGCGCAGTCACTGCACCTCACGCGGTGCACTGTAGGTTCTCAGCAGCGTGCCTTCAGCCCCTAGCTGCATCCCCTTTCGTTACCTACCACTTTCGTTCCCTTTACTGTGCCTCCTTTCATATTCATTTTTCCATCTTACTTTCCACCCTCTCCTAACAATTGATTCATAGTGAAACCGCGAGGATTTCCTACTGTTACACTTTTCAAACCTTTTTACTGGTAATTTCCGTTTCAGCGCTGAATGACCTCATGAGTCACAGTGCTTGGCCTTTGGCCTGAATTCTATATCCAATTCAGTTCTTGGCGATCACATGAAAGCCATGAGGCTTCATTAAGTTTCTATGTACCCCCATCATCGCTGGTTGTATTTCCAAGTTCTTGGAAAATGAAATACTGGAAATCGACTGCTCAGAAAAATAAAATGGAGAAATAAGATGTGTTTGTAAGTTCTCCTTGGTATGGCTTTGCGAGAACCAGTGGAAATATTAACCACTTGTCCATATAACTTCCCTGATTATCTCGAATATGGTAAAAAAAAAATTAAATTATTCATATAACTTACAAGAGGTTACTACCACTTCCGGCAATCAAAAGTGGGTCAAAATACGGCATAATTACCCAAGGTAAGCTCTGAAATCAATAACCTTGAAAAGTAATGCTGGCTAAATTCGTAAACAAAATGAAAGTCTCTGCTAAGAGCATTCTTTACCTGGCAACAGCTTCACTGTATACAAATCCGGACATCGCCCGTTTGACGATTTCGAAGCAGAGGTCGGCGCCATCCATACTGGAAGAGAAAAGAGAGCATTTTAATCTATGTATTTATGTGGAAATGTATGATTGGCACAAGGTTTTTTTACTGGCTGCTCTAGGAGCAAGAGCCCGTGCTGGCATAAGGCCAGCTAAATCTAAAACAAAAACAGCATAAGGAAAATACATGCATAGTTCAAGAAATTTTTTCTACAATAATAAATTCCGAGTGGATCTTGTTTCTCTGCCTCCCGGTGGGGGCCGGGGTAGGAGAGACATGAGACACCCACCCTCTTAAAATCTGTTTGTCCGGCCCGGATGGCCAAACATGACGGGCAGCGCCGTGTTCCAGCGCAGCGTAGCGCGCCATCGAGCTCGTTATCCAATAATGGTGAATTTCAGAATCGAGAATAATTCGAGCGACATTATACTTGTAGCCTCACACACAACCAAGGTGATGAGTAAAAGCCAGGGATTAATTTGCAACACATTTCCTGACCACGGAAATTAAATGGGAAAAGCAGAAAATGGACTATGCTTTAAGGGGAAAAATTATATATTTTTTTAGTGACTCCTCCTCAATACCATTGATGATAAAACCACATCTGATGATAAAATGCCAAGGCTAAAGAGACGGATTTCAATCCCACACTGGTGCCTGTGCATGTGTGTGTGTGTGTGTGTGTGTGTGTGTGTGTGTGTGTGTGTGTGTGTGTGTGTGCTGGGGCTCGATTCCTGAAAACTGATTGTCTCAGATAACCTAAGCAATCTATTGCCAAGGGTAAAAGGTATATTGTTGGAAACATTTAATAGGTATTCCATATTCTTCTGACAAAATACTCCCCTTTCCTAATTCTTGTACATCACTAAAAAAGGACTGCCTTGACTTTGCAATTGACTTAACCAGTTACTCTTAATAACCAACACTTCGTAATGAGAGAGAGAGAGAGAGAGAGAGAGAGAGAGAGAGAGAGAGAGAGAGTATCCTTTGTAAGTTTTGAATTTTCAATGACCAAGGGATTGAGAAAGAGAGATGAACCTCACAAAGGCTTTATTGTCACGAAACCTATCCAACACGAGAGAGAGAGAGAGAGAGAGAGAGAGAGAGAGAGAGAGAGAGAGAGAGAGAGAGAGAGAGAGAGAGAGAGAGAGGCAAAAAAAGGCCAGATGTTCATTTAAGTTTTGGGACCACCCAACTTCAAGTTTCTTTTCCCTTGAGATGACTATTCCCTAAACTTGGTGTTTCTGCTCCCCCCTCCCCCACAAGGTACACATTCCCAGACACTCTATATAAGTCGAGTTTCACAATACATGTGAAAGCATCTCACGTCTACCGAACGTGGTCCACTATTTCCTTTTTTTTTCCTCCTCTCTCTCTCTCTCTCTCTCTCCTTCGCTGTTGGTGTACTCGACACTTTGGTTGTTGTGAAGAGGTGTTTACACTCTGTAAGTGCAACTAGACTTGTCGCAGCAGCAGTTTTCAAGATCAACTAAATCGCTGATACAAATGCACTAAATTTGTATCGTCATCTCAACGTTTTATTACGTAAATTACTTCATATGCGGGCTATTCACAATACGAACAACCTGATCTTTCCAAATGCAAATCAGTTATTTCATTTGTTTATCAAAAGGACGCACAGCTCTCAAGCTACGTGGTTTTATCTCATACAGTTAAGATAACCTAGCACTGATATAGGCTATAAAGAACTATAACCGCAATTTAAATCAGTCAAGATCCTACCCATTATTAACGTCATGTTCTCACCAATGATGTGCTAATTTGTCCCTCATTTGTATACAAGAATCGGTATCAACTCAAAATACATTTTCTATGTTTGTAATGGCTATGCAATTCCAATTTATATCTTTCAAGGGAATCCTTTCTTATTTTTTATGCAATGAAAGCAAGAGAACGTTAAACAATACATATGATTCATTCTCATGAAATGCTATTTTGACAGATTTATAATGAAAGAGAAATCATTACAAGAAGGGTGAACCACATATTGCAAAACTCAGCCAACGCAACTAGCATGTGTAGCCGAGTGTCCAGTGTTATTTGTCCTTTTTTATGAATACCAAGACGCAATTCACCGAGTAATACAAGTACTTTGTATTATTATCGCTCTGCTTCACAAACTCGGGGAAACTGCTGATATTTTCTTCAAATGAATATTACGATTTATGGTAACAAACTAAGACATCACTATACTAGAGCCATATACAGCTATACCATGGAACATTCGAACGGTCTTTCAGTAAAACTATATACTTTGCTGAGTTTCCGTCCCCATAAGTAGCAGACTGAAATGCAAAGAGATCCAGGCACACCACAACTGCAAACTTGGTGCATTAACCCAAATTCCTAACTACAACAAGAGCGTGGAACTGAGATGTACTCATATTCAAACATTTCTTTTATATTTGAACTTTCTGCAAAAAATATTAAACAATTTGAATTTCATTTCATATGTGTTGAACTAAATATTGAACTTAGGCCAAAGGCCAAGAACTGGGACATATGAGGTCGTTCAGCGCTGAAACGGAAATCGACAGTAAAAGGGCTGAAAGGTGTAACAGGAGGAAAATCTCGAACTTTTAGGAGAGGGTGGAAAGGAGGTTGGAAGAAAGAGAATATGAAAGCAGGTACAGTAAAAGGAACGAAAGGTGCTGGAGGTAGGGGCCAAATGGACAGTGCAAAGAACAATAAATAATGCCTACAGTGCACCGCAAGAGATGTCATCTCGGTTGCAGATTTGGTTACAAAAGTTTACAAAATAACGAGGCAAACAATCATGGGTTATACTGCTTAATTTACGTAAAAATTGGTGAAAAAACGTTTTTCCAGTTTATTAGCATGCTGTATGGGATTATAAACAAGTACAAAGGTTTATTATCTCTTCAAGAGAAATTAAACGACCACAGCCAATACCCCTACTAACAGAGGGATCTGAAATTAAGTCATTGAAGATTTGTTAAAAAAAAATTTAAAAATAAGGAAAAATAAAACACTTGATGTCTGGATACCACTTTATCATTCTATTAAAGAATCGCCGATAGTGTAGAGTAAAAAGAAAAAAAAAACATTCAAGTATCATTATGGAGTTTAAGGGATTTTGATTTAATAATGATATGGAAACCACTGGAAAAGGGAGCTTTCAAATCTTGTTTATAAATGAAATCTAAAATAAATCTGCAAAAGCCAAGCTCAGGATAACAAGGGTAACATAAATTAATACCTTTCTTTTCACTCCCAATTCCATCTTTATAAAAACAACACCGGTCTATGGCTATTCTAATCCACGTGTAGACTTCTCATCGTTCTTCCAGAGACCAGCACCAACCCTCACAGCCACTTATCTTGTATATAAGTATGAAGAACGAAAAGTCCTTGCTCCAATTCTAAGGATGGTACTTAACGTCCTTGCGATTGGGACATATCATAACGACCCTCTCTTAAATTACCCTTATTTTTTGACAGAATCGGGACACGATTTTTTTTTCTAAATAAAAGGCCACATAGAAAAAGTTGTAATAAAAAAACATGATCCATTGCTTATTGAATGACAATTTCAAACACCCCTTTCATAAAACTTTTGACCTATTCGTATTTTTCTCTCCATTATAAATTGATGGGTTTAAGCTCCTTGTCTTTCTATACTCTATTCTCGCATAATTATCAAAGGTTTAAAAGTAATGGCCAAGGTTAAAGTTTCAAGTCTTTGGCAACCAAAATTTCACTTCTTTAAGGCATTTTCTTTCAATCATAAGAGAAATGGCACATGAAGTGAAAAAAGGGGCAAAAAGCTCACAATAAAAGGATA
>NC_061104.1:42198412-42213412 GCF_015104395.2 Macrobrachium nipponense
GGACAAACCGGTCTGCAAGGGGTGGGTGGCTGTGTCTTTTCTCCCCTACTGTCATCTGGGGGAGGGCAAATAAGATCCACTCGTATTTTATTATTATATAAGATATAATACCGAAGTTTAACCTACTACAAACATCTTTCAATGTGCAGGGTGTGAAACCTACATTAACGCACTAGAAATGCCTAAAAGTACAAAAGTAGAAAACCTAAGTGAATCTACTTAAAAACAAATTACCTGAACATATCCAACGCAAAATATGCAAAGTGATATGCAGATGATACAGTTTTCCAGCACGAGGAATATCATCATATAGGCAACAACATATATATTAATATAAATAAATATATATATATATATATATATATATATATATATATATATATATATATAAATATAATCTTGATCTTTCAGAATGAAATGAAAGATGAGATTAGGGAAAACGATACTATTTCATACAAAGAAAATTATTATCCTAATTCTATAATTTACTACTTCCCTACGCGACCAAAATATGTATTCAGTATCCTTGATCTTTAGGAACAGACAAACTGAACGGATAACTTAATGCTCTTTCCTGCCTCAGGCCCGAAAAAACAACTGAAGTCACTAGCCCCGCCCTTTCAAATAAAAGATTTAGAAGTTAGAAAAAGGGCGGAAGAGAATTCCATCCAAAGAAAAGAAGCAGCCTTAGTCTCTGAAAATGTGTCATTCTAGGACTGTATACCCCTACGTCCTTCATTAAAGTTCTTACGGCCCCAGACAGATCTCTCTGTCTTATCCTAAATTTCTCCTCGTTTAGCTCACTCAGAAGTCTGGACAAGATGGCATCGTGGAACAGGCAGTCCCACAAGCCAAAATCTCCTCGAGAGAGAGAGAGAGAAAAAAAAACTTTAACCAACTTGACAACGCACACCACTCTGCACCTCGCAAAGTATTCCAGACTTCGCTGGAAAAAATATGTAAATCCAGATAACACTTCTTCGACAAATAATATTGAAACAAAAATAATAAGCAAAAACATGCTTCGGGTGCAATCGAGTTTTCCGTACAGCCTATAATGCAGCACGAAACTCTCAGTCGCGTCCCGTAAAACTACTAAGGCTAGAGGGATGCAATTCGCTATGTTTGATGACTGGAGGGTGGATGATCAACAGACCAATTTGCAATTTGCAACCCTCTAGTTTCAGAAGTTTTTTTTAAAATCTGAGAACGGACAGAAAAAGTTCCGACTGACAGCCAAAAGGCAACCTCAATAGTTTTTTTTCTTTCTTTCTTTTTTACAGAGAGAGAGAGAGAAAAAAAAAACCGTATTCGTTAGCATGACCAGCCCGGGACTTCATTCTGAGGGAAGGTAAATATGACATACAGCCGCAGGTGTTGCCGAGGCTTGAATACAAATACAAAATGCTATATCCATCATATGTTCCTCCCAAAAGGAGACTCTAGTGCGTTGGAAAACCTCTGGTGTAGGAAATACCATTCGCTAACTATACCTTCACGCGTATGATACCCGTTTGAGTAAATAGGAGGAAACGTTGAAACAATTATGTCGCAATGAATGAATGTTGAATTATTACTTGATCATTTGAAGCAAAACATACGTGCTCAATCAGAACGAGGTGTTTCAGAGAGAGAGAGAGAGAGAGAGAGAGAGAGAGAGAGAGATAATATGATGTGCAAATTAAGCTTCATAAATCATATTTTTAAGAGCATTTTAGTCTAGAATACTTTAACAACCGTCAACTATTTCTCACAATAAGAATAAATAATAGAAGAATAAAACAGCTTAAAACAATGCCGTACACGAGTGCGGCCTTGAATGAATGAATCAATGAGTGACTGAATAAATGAATGAATGACTGAATGAATGATGGAAGGTTGGATGGACGGACGGACGGATGGCTTCACTTCCGGTCACAAACTCACCTGGACCCATTACGGAACAGAGGCGGTTTACGGGTAATGATAACGATTTACACAAACATTTCGAACAAACCACGGGAAGGGGGTCATGGGATGGGGAAGGGGGTTGGTCTTCCTGACATTCTCTTGGCTAGACTTTCAAATGAGGTTAATTGCCCAGGACCTCACCAAAGGCATCTGCAGGCATTTCCATTGGAGGGGAAAATGAAAGTTGCATGACTCAACGAATTAGTGACGAGAGAGAGAGAGAGAGAGAGAGAGAGAGAGAGAGAGAGAGAGAGAGAGAGATTTTATTAACATCAACTCTTTAACAGTCGGTGAATGGAGACGTGAAGAACAATCAAAACGAATAATAATAATAATAATAATAATAATAATAATAATAATAATAATAATAATGGGGCACATAACGGCCTCGTTCTTGGAGTACTCTTTTTGACAATGTATCAAGACATTTACATATGTAATAACGCATGTGTGAACATACACGTATCATTATTCCTTATGACGTCTTCCTAATAAGTCAAATACACAAAAATAAACTTGATTTTGTGTGAACATACAGAAATCATAGATCTTCAACACACTGTTAAGACACGGAAAACACGAATATACAATTAAAGGAGAATTTTATATATACTAAACATGATAGAACCGTCAGTTTTTTTTTATATTTATTTAGTTCTGATTCAGTAAATGATAGGTATTTTGCTATTTATTTTTGCTTTTTGTTTGTTTGTATGGTGTTTTTACGTTGCATGGAACCAGTGGTTATTCAGCAACGGGACTAACGGCTTTACGTGACTTCCGAACCACGTCGAGAGTGAACTTCTATCACCAGAAATACACATCTCTCACTCCTCAATGGAATGCCCGAGAATCGAACTCGTGGCCACCGAGGTGGCACGCAAACACCATACCGATCACGCCAATGATACTTTTATCATCCGTCCTGTGTTATTTCTTGTTTTGTCTGGGGTCGGTCATTTAGGTGCAGCAAACACAATGAGATTATTTTCAAGAAGATTCTATGGTTAGGTTTTAAGATATGGCGTCCCACTTTGTTCAGTGAAGGCCTCTGTACTTGGTTACTGTTCAAGAATATGCCAGTGGGAGAGTTGGCAGACCCAAGGTATATTCTATATAATTTGGGGGGACCCATACTTATTCGAATGAGGGCGGAAGCTAGAGATGAGTGGCGATGTAATGGTGTTGATAATTCATAGGATCTCCAATTAACGGGAAAGGAATCTTCATCTTATTTATCCTCATATGCAATCGAAATAGCTCTACGTAGTAGATGTCACCTAAATAAAAGTCGTCTTATGACGCGTCCGAATCTACAGAAATTCAAGAGAAATGTATCACACTGATCATGCGTTATTTCCTAAAGCAGGAGTTCCTCGCTGGACGAGTGGTTTTCGTGCTCGACTACCAATTCGATGGTTCGAAGTTCGATTCTCGGCTCGGCCAACGCAGAATCAGAGGAATTAATTTCTGGTGATAGAAATCCATTTCTCGATATAAAGTGGTTCGGATCCCACAATAAGCTGTCCCGTTGCTAGGTGACCAACTGGTTCCTAGCCACGTAAAAAAATATCAAATCCTTCGGGCCAGCCATAGGAAAGCTGTTAATCAGCTCAGTGGTCTGGTAAAACTAAGACATACTTATTTTTCCTAAAGCAGGGAGTCTTCAAGGGACATTCCTTCATCGGGTGCATAACATTTTGCAAGGCGAAGCCGAAGATGAAATATTTAATGAAAACTTTTTGGACTCGCGATCCGAGGAAGCGGCGCCATTTCATATTCCAAACTTGTGACTAATCAAGCTGTGCAAACTCCAAACTCAAGAGAAGCAAACTGTTCAAACCTGACTCTCTTCTGGCAAACCGTAAATTTACGGACTCGGAATAATAAAATGTGCGTCCAAATGCACTGATATTTCAATTTTAATCAAATTTAGAATTCAGACAACCACTTTATTGCGCTACGACTGCACTTCCCATATAAATAGCTTTTTGGAATTAGCGGAAATTGACCCGTTTTCCAATTTAAAACTGGTGTGTCTCATATACCGTCAATCCGTGCTGATCAATCTGATCAATCGCATGTCAGCCCAAGCAATAGATCAACAATTTGAACAGATTTCAGTGGGACGAGATTGATCGAACACCGCTATGCAGTCTGTCAACTGTCAGTGCCCGGATGTTTCAGTTTCCCACAACAAACAAACAAACACACACACACACACATACACAGAGTTTCAAATACTCCCTCACTAAAACACGAAAGTACGGTATTGTCATCATGGAACCGCTGGAACTGGTTAAAAATTAAAAGAAAAAAAAGTGTTCTAATAATGATGATTACAAGGATGTCTGGGTTAAGTGATTAATTAGAAAAAATAAACCTTAAAATCCTATATTTATGTATTTATGTCAACGCATAGTAACTGCATTTCATTTAGAAATAATTGAAGGTGAAGTATATTTGGAAGATGAAATATAAATACAAATATAATAAAAAAACAATAGCCGACAATAATCCATGAATTTTTCTAGTTAACGAAATAACACCGATAATACCGAAGAAATGAATAAGTTGTATTTATGCAATAAACAGGCAACTTTTGTTTCTGTTTGACCTGTGTTGCTGCAATGTTAAACAACCTTTGTGTCAAGAGTGAATATCGAACCCGTGCAAGTAATAGCCGGAAAACGATTTTTCCTCCTCTTTGACCTTGACCTTGTAAAAGTGGCTTTGGTTCTGGGTCGTGGCATACCCTCTGCTCATAAGCAATTTTAGTAAAACAATTTATGATTGTAGAATTTCTGTACTGTACATTATTGGTCGAGATAAAATGTCATTGTAACTAACCCTTTGACCTTGGCCTTTTGTGATTAAATTTGTGTCAAGGTCACGGCCCATCCACCAGCAACTTCGGTGGCAAGACTCTCTCTCTCTCTCTCTCTCTCTCTCTCTCTCTCTCTCTCTCTCTCTCTCCCTGCACTTGCTCTGTGTATGTTTGTGTAACCCTGAACTTCTTCTCTCGCTTTCTTTGTGACCTTGAGCAAATCCTACAGAATTTTCTTTCATAGAGAAATAACTAAATCTGAATTTGAAAACATTTCACTGTTACACGAATGTACAGGATAGATCTATGCCCTACACCGACAAAATAAATCCTGCCTAAAACAACAAAACTGCTCTATTTGGTAGTTTTATCTTGGCTAAAACTAAAATGTGGAATAGCCTGCCTAGTGCAGTTGTGTGTGGAATCCTCTATGTCCAAACATTGAAGCGAGGAACAAACTCGTTCCAATTTTCTGCTGATATCTCCTAAATTTCAGGTGTATCGGTTTTATTTTGTGTTCCCTCGTATTTATTCATATCTTCTCCCCATAACATGACTCTCTCTGGAGACTAACTTCCCTTTGGAGCCCTTTTGGGTTTAGACAGAAGTGGTTCTCAACCTTTTATGACCCATGTCAGAATGTCATTCCCCGCTCCCGGCTCCCTTTCCAAAATTGTCTGCCTCAAAAAGTACATCCCAAATAATATGCAACAAAATACTACCACAAACATACAAGCTAGCGAAGAAGTATCCCAGCGTGATCTCTCAGTAGCGCAGAGCAAAGCAGACTGCATTTTTGTGTTGTCTTAGAGCCAGTTTGAGCCTGTCAATCTGTGGTCACAATAGGGGGGGGGCGGGTTGAGAACCACTAGTTTAGTCATTCGTCTTTGTCCATAAGTGTTCAGCTGAAGATTTAAAGAAAGTAAGTCTCATGAATGTTATGTATAAAACCAATGGTAAGTTTATAATTTTATAATTTATAAAAAAAAACTACAGTATTATATTATTAGCTGTCAAAATTAATATTAAAAAAATCACAAGTTTTTGGCAATTAATAAAAAAGAAAAAACGTTGGGTGTTCCTTATCAAAATTATATTATCAACATAACAGTAAACTATCGTGCAATTAATTTTCTAACCCTCAGAAAATTATATCTATTTCTGAAACAGTTGACCCCAGAAGAATCAAGTATTTGTATTATTCTTCCAAAGGTTTTCCTCATAAAAACTGTATAAAATGCGACCAAAAGTCTGAATAATTTTATTGAATGCAAATGCTGCAAATTTCATGAAAGTGAAGATATGCCGAAAAACACAACGGAAAAGATAGAAAGCCCTTAAATTGTCAATTTCGTGCACCAAGAAATTGTTCACCTAAAAATTCTACCGTATGCATACAAAAATAAATTTCCATGAATAAGCCGTTTCCCCAAGGAGAGAGAGACCGTGAGAAAAACAAGTCGGGTGGCATTTCTCTCTCTCTCTCTCTCTCTCTCTCTCTCTCTCTCTCTCTCTCTCTCTCTCTCTCTATATATATAATATATATATATATATATATATATATATATATATATATATATGTCATATATATATGTTACTTACATATACATATATAGATATATATATATATATATATATATATATATATGTTATATGTATATATTATAAACATGTATTGTATTCCAAATATGAAAATAAAGTTTTTCCTACGTGGAATACAATTGAATTAACATACATTCTTCGTGTCTAAGAAGAATACCAGTACTACAAAAAATATATTTATATAATATAAAATAAAGATTCCCCATATATAGGGTGGATTTTCAACTTTACATTTCGATTAGACAGTAGTTTCCGAAATATAACGCTAGAAATTTTACTATAACCGCAAATATTATATATATATATATATATATATATATATATATATATATATATATATATATATATATATATTAGTGTCCTATGTTTATACAGGTCAAATACAGTTGTTCACATAATTGGTTTGTTATCTCTGTTTTCACCCACTCATACACACAAACACACACATATATATGTATATATATAGACATACAAACATACATACACATATAAATATACATAAATATTTATTCATTTGTATTTTTGCGTGCGCACGCGCGTGTGTGAAGGATTGTCAAGATCTTTCAATTAAACCTATCAGAGCAATTTATCATTGCAAAGCTCAACAACGACTAACTGAAATTCGCATAATTCATCTGCCCAAACTAATGACGAAATATTCATTAAGATCATAATGTACGTGAAAAACATAGCCATGAAAACGTAAGATTAAAAACCAAGGAACCACCAAAATATTCGCAGAACCAGCGAAGCAAATCATAGCCAGCCATTCTGACGGATCGGAATAATAATAATAATCATAATAATAATAAATTATTATTCGGCCGAATTCGCGAGCTAAGCGTCAGCAGCAGCAGCGACCCTGGAAGAGGAGGAGGAGGAGGAGGAGGAGGAGGAGGAGGCCCACGTGGAAGATTCTAAATAGTAATTGCTAATGCAGTCCCGAGGCAGATCCCATGAATTCCATCAACACTGACCCAGAAAGAACAAATGAAAATTTATGAATGAGAACATTACCATAAATTTTCGAGCCGGGCTCTCCTTTTTCTCTGCCGCCGCGGGAGGAGGAGGAGGTAACAGCCGAGCGTGAACGACCCCCTCAACCGTTTGAGCTCCTCCGAGTCGCCAACTTCTCCCAAAATTTTCATTGTTGCCCCAAACTGTACTTTATGCCGCACCTACAACTATTCTGCCGTTATATTCATACATACATACTATATATATACAATTCGTGTGTATTAACGTTTATATTTTTGGAAGTCGTACCCGTGCACATGACTGCATAAATGTGTGGTCCTGTATGTACTCGTATACTTCTTATTTTATACAATTTTTTTTCTGCATATATGTATGTATGTATGAATGTGTATGATATATATATATATATATATATATATCATATATATATATATATATATGTGTGTGTGTGTGTGTGTGTGTGTGTGTGTGTGTGTGTGTGTGTGTGTGTGTAGTGCATAAATGTAAATATAAAAAACAAATTCCAACAAAAATCAATATCGTGTACTGTTCTTCCGCGTACATTAATTCTATATATCCTTTGTCAAAATTATATAATTCAGAGCGACACCTTTATTTCTCACATTTCAGCTATCCCATTAATCCGATAACTAATCTATTTTTTATTGAAGCCGAGGGATCCCTCGGTACATTGCCATTCCACATGCTACCACTTCTTCGCCTGGACTGAAAATAAAATCTATCCTTTGGGCAAGATTTTCACCTGCATAGCCCCATTTCATTTCCGTCTTCTAACATTTTAATTTCTCAGCAATTCAGCGTTTACTCCTTTACCTCACACCACTCCCCCCCCCCCCCATTCCCTCTCTCTCTCTCTCTCTCTATCTCTCTCTCTTCTCTCTCTTACACACACACACACACACACACACAACACACACACACACACAGTTTTACATGGTTTGCCTCAACGAGTAAATTTAAAAGATCAAATAAGGGGCTGAGTGAGAGCTGGAAATCTATGAATCACACAAGCTGACCAGCACACGACTGTTGAAAATGTTATCCATTAAATACACTGTCCAGAGCTTTAGTTTGGTGTAGTAAAACCTTGGGAATCATCAAGCATGAAAAAGGACGGAAAATTTAGAGCAAAGAGAGTTGCTAAGGAAAGACTAATTTTTTGCAAGACGAGTAAAGGCATTCAGGGTATTAGTGCATACAACTGTGATTATCCATAGAATGCATGGTTTGTTGAAAGTACTGACCAGAGAAAGACTGCATATAATGCTGTATGACACTCTCAGCCACGGACCATGAAACTCTCAGCCGGCCGTAGTAGCCTGTTTAGTTGAGGCGCCAGACGCACGATCATGGTTAACTTTAACCTTGAATATAATAAAAACTACTCAGGCTAGAAAGCTGCAATTTGGTATGTTTGATGATTGGAGGGTGGATGATCAACATACCAATTTGCAGCCCTATAGCCTCATAGTTATTTTAAGATCTGGGGGCGGACAGAAAAAGGTCGGAGGGACAGAGAAAGCCATCTCAATAGTTTTCTTTGACAGGAAACTAAAAAATGAATAAAAATTGCTGAGCATAATCTAAGATTTTGTGGGAACATAATACCCCCAAGAGAGAACATGAAGAAAGTAGAAAAGAGAATGAATGGAGCCACGAAACTACGTTAATAGTGGGACAGGCTGAAAACAGAAGATATTTATCTACAAAGCGCAAAAAGATTAAAATTACTTCACGTATGGGGAACACGGATGAATAAAGAAAAGTCCCGTAAGATATTCACCCGGTAAAACGAGGCGTTCTGTAGGGATTTATCCTGTACAGGAAAAAATTCGGTTGTGGAACTTATAAAAAAGAATATTTTCTGTTTGGGAATGTCTCCCTCGAAGGGACAGTTTTGCCAGCATGCAAATGAGAATCATCTGTCAGGGTACACCAAATACGGGGAAAATATTCGCTGTCCAACTACTTATTCCTAATAAAAGAGGCTTTGACTACTCGTTCTCTCTTTGCAGACGAGTGATTCCCCAACACTAGGTGTCTGTAATCGAACTATGGGTAAAACCTTCACTCTCTCTCTCTCTCTCTCTCTCTCTCTCTCTCTCTCTCTCTCACGAGATAACCCCATCAAACATAGATGAACGGATCCGATCTACTAATGTATGTATGTGTATGTGTATGTATGCATATATATATATAGTATATATATATATATATATATATATATATATATATATATATATATATATATATATAGTATATATTACAGTTCGGGAATATGCATCCCGGTTAACTCCAGTGCGCTCGCTGTATTTTGTGAAGACCATTTAATAGAAATTACACCAAACTAAAGAAAGAAGAGCTTTCGAAATATGTCTGAAGAGGCAGAACATTGATGATTGATTGACTTATGAATTTGAGGCACACAAGCCAAGCACTGGGGCAACTATGGCCACTAAGCGCTTAAAATCAAACATTAATTAACTAAAATTTACTATAACTATAAATTTAGATAATAAATGAACCGATAAACATATATTGTTTTTAATATGAATTTTAAAGAATTGTAAAATCTGATAAGTTAAATTCTGAAATAAAAGTAAATTTTCTTTCAAAACAACATTAGTTTCCTCATATCACAATTATCATCAAGTACCCAACTCGTGGACCTGCCACAGAGTGAGGTAGCTCTCCTTTCTTGTGTAAAAATTGGGCAGTAGGTTAATAAATGCTTTACAGCTCAAGAGGCACAAGACGGCTTCTCAAACATCACCCATTGTAATCTCAAGTCTGTTCCCGCCACTGAACTGTCCGAAGTATCCCCCAGTATCAAAGGAGTGGCTTAAAAAGAATGCTGGAGGCCTTTCTTCTTCAGGACTCAAAAGGATAATACTAAAAAAAATTAGGCAAGAAACGACTGAAGTTCCTGCAGAAGATTCCAGGCGAGTCTGAGCGTCGGAACTTATACATTTCATAAGCTCTTAGTCCAATGGGGAATGAAGGCCAAAAGTAATCTAAACCTGCCCCACCACACTCCACATCTCTCTCTCTCTCTCTCTCTCTCTCTCTCTCTCTCTCTCTCTCTCCTCTCTCGTCTTCTTATCCGATGCCTGGTGATGGAGCGCATTATGTTCCAGTAAATTTCTAAACACAAAAGAACTCTGGAACACGATTCCGTTCTCAAAGAGCAACTTATATAAACTTGGAAGAAGGAAATGTAATTTGCGAATACACCGGAGCAAAAATTCCCTGAGAAATTAAATTTTTCCTTTCATAACTCTAGTTCCTCTTCAAATAATACTTCTTCCGCTGTTTCTTCCATTGGCCGGGACTTACAATACCTAAATTTTATTGCTCATGCTTTGTAGTCCACTGTCGTCTCTGGCTTAATATTTTTGTTTTCATACGTTACTGCTATTACTACGAAATATATTAATAATAATAATAATAATAATAATAATAATAATAATAATAATAATAATAATAATAATGTGATATCGTTTACAAATGTTCAAGTAAATTTAAATATTATTGTCGTCGATCTTATTTCTATAATATAGAATCTATATGCTTGGTCTTAACGCAAAAAGGCCAAGAAATACCCATCTTTTTATTCAAACTAAGAATATTTAATATTCAAAATACCTAATAGTGATGCAAAAGTAAATACTTGAAAACCACAATATTTAAATATGAAGCATCCCAAGGTTAAATGTGTTCGTAATACCTCAACAGATTCGCTGAACTTTCTTCACCTCCAGACAAATGCTTTCCCTCCGGATTTTTTTTTCTTATCTTTTGCTTATCAATTATTAAGTATCGGTCAGCCTGTCATAGATAAAATATACAATAAAATATAAAATTTAGGCTAAAGTCCAAGCGCTTGGACCTATGAGGTCATTCAGCGCTGAAAGGGAAATTGAAAGTAAGAAGGCTTGAAAGATGTAACAGGAAGAAAACCTAGAGAAGGTAGAAAGTTAGATGGAAAGAGGACATTACGAATGGAGGTACAGTAAAAGGGATGATAGAGGTTGCAGCTATATATATATATATATATATTATATCCCTATATATAATATATATCTATATATATAAATATATATAAAATTTTATTTATATATATATTAAACTTAATACATTAATATATATCTTAATAATTATATGTATATATATATATAGATATATATATATATCCTAATATACTAATATATATATATATATATATATCAATTCAAGGTACAAATGTCCTTTAATATCTAAATTCACTTTACCTCCCAAACTGATATATTTCATATATGTACCGAAGGGGAATTTTTTAATTGATAATAATTTCGTCCCCCCATGGGATCGAACCACCGTCCAAGTGGACGGGGACGAAATCAGACAGTCAGTGACGCTATCCAATCAGCCAACAGAGACGCTATAAAGTTCATATCGATTCTGACCTTACAAATCACCCTCGATCTGGGTGCTTTCGTAATAGAATCGATATGAAACCCGTCTACCATGTTGGCCAATTCGAGCGTTTGACAGCACGTAGCCTTTTGTTGAATAATTATCACATCGAACCGTGATCCATTTATATATCAATTCAAGCTACAAATGTCCTTTAATATCTAAATTCACTTTACCTCCCAAATGATATATTTTCATATGTACCGAAGGGGAATTTTTTAATTGATAATAATTTCGTCCCCCCATGGGATCGAACCACCGTCCAAGAGGACGGGGACGAAATCAGGACAGTCAGTGACGCTATCCAATCAGCCAACAGAGACGCTATAAGTTCATATCGATTCTCACCTTGCAAATCACCCTCGATCTGGGTGCTTTCGTAATTAGAATCGTATGAAACCCCGTCTACCATGTTGGCCAATTCGAGTGTTTGACAGCACGTAGCCTTTTGTTATGAATAATTATCACATCGACCGTATCCATTTATATATCAATTCAAGCTACAAATGTCCTTAATATCTAAATTCACTTTACCTCCAAATGATATATTTCATATAATGTCCGAAGGGGAATTTTTTAATGATAATAATTTCGTCCCCCCATGGGATCGAACCACCGTCCAAGAGGACGGGGACGAAATCAGGACAGTCAGTGACGCTATCCAATCAGCCAACAGAGACGCTATAAGTTCATATCGATTCTCACCTTACAAATCACCCTCGATCTGGGTGCTTTCGTAATTAGAATCGATATGAAACCCCGTCTACCATGTTGGCCAATTCGAGCGTTTGACAGCACGTAGCCTTTTATTGTTATGAATAATTATCACATCGAACCGTGATCCATTTATATATCAATTCAAGTCTACAAAATGTCCTTTAATATCTAAATTCACTTTACCTCCCAAATGATATATTTTCATATATGTACCGAAGGGGAATTTTTTAATTGATAATAATTTCGTCCCCCCATGGGATCGAACCACCGTCCAAGTGGACGGGGGACGAAATCAGGACAGTCAGTGACGCTATCCAATCAGCCAACAGAGACGCTATAAGTTCATATCGATTCTCACCTTACAAATCACCCTCGATCTGGGTGCTTTCGTAATTAGAATCGATATCATTTGGGAGGTAAAGTGAATTTAGATATTAAAGGACATTGTAGCTTGAATTGATATATAAATGGATCACGTTCGATGTGATAATTATTCATAACAAAAGGCTACGTGCTGTCAAACGCTCGAATTGGCAACATGGTAGACGGGGCATATCGATTCTAATACGTAAACACCAGATCGAGGGTGATTTGTAAGGTCAGAATCGATATGAACTTATAGCGTCTCTGCTGATTGGATAGCGTCACTACTGTCCGATTTTCGTCCCCGTCCTTGGACTGGGTGGTTCGATCCCATGACGAAATATTACAATTAAAAAATTCCCCTTCGGTACATATATGGGAAAATATATGGGAGTAAAGTTTGAATTAGTTATTAAACGGACTTTGTAGCTTGAATTGATATATAAATGGATCGGTCGATGTGATAATTATTCATAACAAAAGGCTACGTTGCGTCAAACGCTCGAAGGCCAAACATGGTAGACGGGGTTTCAATATAGATTCTAATTACGAAAGCACCCAGATCGAGGGTGATTTGTAGGTCGAATCGATATGAAACTTATAGCGTCTCTTTGGCTGATTGGATAGCGTCACTGAGTCCGATTTTGTCCCCCCCGTCCTTGGACGGTGGTTCGACCCAGGGGGGACGAAATTTATTATCAATTAAAAATTCCCCTTCGGTACATAGAAAATATATCATTTGGGAGGTAAAGTGAATTTAGATATTAAAGGACATTTGTAGCTTGAATTGCTATATAAATGGATACGGTTCGATGTGATAATTATTCATAACAAAAGGCTACGTGCTGTCAAACGCTCGAATTGGCCAACATTGGTAGCTTTCATAGATTCTAATTACGAAGCACCCATCGAGGGTGATTTGTAAGGTCAGAACATATGAACTTATAGCGTCTCGTTGGCGATTGGATGCGCACTGACGTCCTGATTTCGTCCCCGTCCACTTGGACGGTGGTTCGATCCCATGGGGGGACGAAATTATTATCAATTAAAAAATTCCCCTTCGGTACATATATGAAAATATATCATTTGGGAGGTAAAGTGAATTAGATATTAAAGGACATTTGTAGCTTGAATTGATATATAAATGGATCACGGCTCGATGATAATTCATATATATATATATATATATATATATATATATATATATATATATATATATATATATATATTATATATATATATTGAGCCTTTTAATTAAGACAATGTTAAGAATACGAAACATGCCAATAAACGTACCTGGGCTTCTTATATAAGAGGGGGAGTGAGCGAATGCGGGGCGGGGTTATGGAGCCGAGAATTAGTGGGGGCATATCCCTTGAAGATGTTTAATCTACGATTGGGCTAATGGGCGATCCCTCGAGGGTCGTGATTCCAGGGGGGACGGGGTGGGGACTGCATTATGGAGTCGTTCCATCGGCAAATGAGCCAACTTCCTTCCCCTTCCCTTAATGATTCATTGCTTGCACCGCCAAGAGGAAGCAACCTCTCAACAACTCCCATCACGTGTTTCTTTCTCCTCTCGACGCGACCCCATCTTGAAACTTCATTCATTATTATTGGGGGTTGAGGGGTTGGGGAAGAAGGGGGGGTGGGTGGGTTGCAAGTTTAATGAATTCCTTACGGGCATTATTTCATTATTCTACAGTATCCTTCTTCTTGATGCAGGGCTCATAACTGATACTAAAGTTGAAATATCTCCGGAAAGTGGTGTCAAAACTTTACCTTTTAACAACTCTAACTTATATCTATCTGCAGTTACAGTTTTCACGATCTTCGAAAAAACTTATCAATGGCTGATTTTTTTTTCTCCTCCGTCCAATTTGTCTGTTGGCTTCAGTACACAGATTTCGTGAAGGTTCTTCCATGTCACAAATATTTTTGTATGTATTCTTCCGGTTTTTCTTCAATTCCAGTAAGTTTGCACATCATTTGGCTCGTGTGGCATCTTACTTAACGGCGCTTGAGTGCCGTGTATTAGCAGCTTTATTTCCATTTTTTACTTGCATCTTGACTTCATTAACTTGTCA
>NC_061104.1:42220659-42230659 GCF_015104395.2 Macrobrachium nipponense
CGCCGTCTTTTCTGCAAGAACTAAAGGTCGATATGTGGACCCGCTTTAAAACGAGATTCCGGTTTCTGGCCCATGAAGACGTTTCCCTTTATGGAGGAGAGGTTCCGTTTTCTTTCTCGGTTTATTTATTTATTTTTTTATAGTTTTTCAGTCAAGTTATTTCTCTTTAAATTATGGGCGTTAACGAGCCATCGCTGCTTCATAAAAGATAAAATAAAACAGATAAACGTAAAAGGACGCATTTTATTGAGCTCATAGATGGTTGTTTATAGAAATAAACATACCATGACTAAATGAACTTCTTCACTTACACTAAATTTCTCACATACAGGACATTATTAGATAAACGCCAAAATACCGCAAAATTCACTCTTCTTCTGCTGTCATGGATTATCTAGCATTTTCCCTTTTCGGTATCTAAATTGATGACCCCACCTCCTCTAGCTTGGTGATGCAACATGCTCTGTCGAAAAATACTTAAGTAATTCTATCAAATGCTTCCATTGAATGAATACCCATTAAGTTATTTGGTCATGTCATGAGAGAAGATGAACACGTATGTAAGAGGTGGAGGACAGAAGAGGGAGGGGAAGGCCAAAGTACAGACGGAAAGATAAACTATTGAATGGCATGAAGGAAAAGGGTCTAAGAGAACAAGATGTACAGGACAGAGGAAGATGGAGAAGGCTGACTAGAAACAGCGACCCCATATAGAATGGGAAAAGTTGAAGGCAAAGAAGTTATTTGGATACTGACTTCAAAACCTATCCTCTGTTACCTCATGCAGAAAGAGATATGATAATCTTAATTACGGCAAATATACTACTTAAAGGTTAATAACTTCACATGGCTAGATCCTTGATAACCTATTCAACATCAGTTTTTACAGTCGTGCGAATAACCGAATACAGTAAGGGAACGAATTTCGCCCATACGGACTAACATCTACGGCTTTTCAGCATACGGCTTATCAAGATGCTGAAAAAAGATACATGAATTACATTATACGAGCTTGATGGCGTGTTCTACGCTGCTCTGGAGTCCGGCGCTACCCATCATGTCTCCCCTACCCTCCCCATCCCCTACCTAGCCTGCCATCCACCCGGGGCGGACGAACAAGAAAGATTCACTCTGATTTTATTTTTATAGATGATAGATGCTCTTCGGTATGATGTTACACAGGAATCATGAACGCAAAATTCCCTTAGTAAGTTGTTACGCAATCACATGTCACCGTCGCCCGACCCCCTAATTTGGGTATTCGGGATTATTAAGGACCATGGTCTATCAACCTATTTATGGCATTACTCGGACAGAGAAATGGTAATTAGTTGATTTTCTACATAAAAAAAAATGAGATCGAGATTTTAAATTATCACTAAACGGGCGAGTATTCTCGTAACAGACATTGCAATATGTTGATGAACATTTTCTACACTTTCTACAAATACAGCTTATATGATTAAAAAAATCAAAGATCAAATCAACTGGAGAGCTCTCGTATCCTCCGTAAATACTGCACCAGCAATGCCAATAAATTCTGCCGTAATTTTAAAAGTCTTACTTCTCAAGTTGCTGGAAGACAGGCGGCAATAAATTCTGATGGGAGAAAAATGACTGCTTCCAGAGTTTACACTCCGATTCCGCAAAATCCAAAAGTATCACTCCAGAACTGTCTGGAAGCTTTTTCTTCAGTAGCTTTTTCTTTAGTAACTCGAAAAGGTAGCTTGAAATTATGAGCCCCCACCACAAATCCCTTCTGGAAAGTACTTTCTTTTAACTTTTTGAGAATAAGGATTTTGTACTTTTTTTTACCAAGACAAGGTGCCTCGAATGGAGACTGAATATTATATAATACTTTAAAAATAAAAAAAACTTCTTTAATGGCTCTCTCTCTCTCTCTCTCTCTCTCTCTCTCTCTCTCTCTCTCTCTCTCTCTCTCTCTCTCTCTCTCCATCCAACACAAAAGGAAATACCAACGAATGATGGCAAACGATTCTTCTGAATACGACTCATAGGGAAGAACCTTTTTTGTTATCTTTCGGAACCTTTCGAAAAGGGAAAATCCCCAGGCATTATCCCAGAATTTTTTCTCTCAGCTGCCTTTCCAGCAAGCAGTTCTTATGACTTCAAATTCGCGTCTTCTCTGCAAAAGCCCAAGTTCGATAGATGGACCAGACCAACAAAACGGGATTCCAGTTTGGAAACCTTGGGGGGAAAATATACTTTTAAAAGTAGGCATATTCGCTTATAAAACAGTCGGTTTTTTTTCTGTACTGGTCTCGTCACTTGTCCTATGTACGTAGGAGATTAGGTGTCTGAGGTTGATATGCCACCAGTTACGAAGTATACGGGCAAAAAGACGTCATTCACATGTCAAAGGAAAATAAAACACCGGGTGTATTCCCTGAACGGTTTAGACCTTATATCTAGCAGTTTTCAGATGAATAAAATACTGGTTGAAATTTACAATATATATAAATTTCTGACTCACATCGGGACCGAATCCCGGTCTTGCAAATGAGAGGCCATAGCGTTAACAATTCACCCACACAGGTCGAAAGAAGCTGGAACCTAAGTATGCTGTGTAGCCGAGGTTTTTTCCAGGACAGGTTACCACCTAACAAACCCGCGAATTTTACCCAACTTCCTGACCCAGAAGCGAATCAGACAGAGAGAGAGAGAGAGAGAGAGAGAGAGAGAGAGAGAGAGAGAGAGGAGGAGATGAATTAAACCCCTATAGCCTGATTACGTGGTTGACAAGAACGATCCGCGTTTCTACACTAACATGCGCGGAACGAAGTTCATTTGATTATCTGGGAACGGAGCGATCTATCAGGAGGGAAATGAAATAGTTCGATATTTCTGCCTATATTCAACTGGCTTAATTTATTACTGTTAATAAGCGGCTTCAGTATATGTGTCTGTGTGCGTTAATAATGCACTTCAATATGCATGGACAAATAACGACATGCACGATCCGCATATTTAGATATGGCTTAATAATTGAAAAAATAACCGTAAAATGCCATTTTGTACTTAATTACTTTCTAAACCTGGAAGTATTAAATATCCGCCTCATCTTTCTTCATCCTTCCAGTTCGACCACCAAACTTACTCAGTCACTTACACGGATTCTGGATGTTTAAATCTTCCATCAGGATATTTACCTTAAAATCACTGCAGCTTCTGCCGACGAATTAAGAACGATATTTTTTTTTACCTGTCGACGCTCACGCTCGTGTGTGTATGTTCGAAGAATATATCATGAACGGGGGAAAGTTTTTCCCATCTATATATACTATATATATATATATATATATATATATATATGTGTGTGTGTGTGTGTGTGTGTGTGTGTGTAAGTGTGTGTTTGCATCCATAACACACACACACACACACACACACACATATATATATATATATTATATATAATATATTTATATATATATAAATATATATATACCATTACGTAAGACATAATACGCAAATAGAAAGCTATTATCTTTCTACGTAAATGAGAAAGTGATTAACTTAAGAAGATAATATATATATATATATATAAATATATATATATATATATATATATATATATATATATATTATATAATATATATATATATATATTATCTTCTTAAGTTAATCACTTTGACGCATTTACGTAGAAAGATAATAGCTTTTTATTCATATATGTATGTACGTATATATATATATATGTATATATATATATATATATATATATATATATATATATATATATATCTTGCAATTCCACAATGGTCCCCGTGGGTGAAGTATATAAGAGATCCTCACGTGAAAATGAAAGAAGGGGGGATTTTGAACACCCTATAGACTGGAATTCAGCTAGAGTCGTCGTTTTTTAGAAGTTCATCAATGCATGACAGATTGTTAGTTGAAGGTTGCCTTATTAGTTCTTTTAATAACATGAATATAAGCGACGGTCTTTTTAAGATGGACGAATTGTTAAAAAGTTTTATTCTTGATGATTTAAAAAGTTAAACAAGTTGTTAGATATTTTACAAAACAGATAGTTTTGTACTGTGATTTTAGTAACTACATATTTCCGCTAAGTATGTCTTTTGTTTTGAACAATGTTTATTTGCATACTTAAGTAGGTTGTTGACTTGTATCATTTGTGGCCTCATGTTGCTTTCTTGTATAAGTTGTTCTCTTAAAATTGTTCAGACCCTGAAGATGACTTTTTTGAAATAAAAGTTAAAGTCTTGGTACCTCCTTTCATTTTCGCGTGAGGATCTCTTATTATTAATATATATATACATATATATATATATATATATATATATATATGTGTGTGTGTGTGTGTGTGTGTGTGTGTGTGTGTGTGTGTGTGTGTGTGTGTGTGCAGTTACCTTTTCTACCTACAAGAGAAACGTATGAACATGAGAAGATTGTGGTACTATTTAATCTTACTAAGGACTAGAAGCACAGGTAACAATCACGTCACAATGACGACTTCAAGCAAACCACCAAAATAAACATCGAGACAGATATGGTTTTTTTTTTTTTTTTTTTTGCTTTTCTTTTCTTTAAAAAAATAGTAGAAACGTGCAGCAGCATCACGTCTATGCACAAGGGAATCGACAAAAGGAGTAGAGGAGGAAGGAAAAAGGAAATGAAAACTTTTGTACGTGCAAACAAAAGAATAGAAGCAGAGAATTCAAAGGAATAAAAAAGGAAATGAAAAAAAAGAAGTAGGGGGAACAGAAAAAGGATGGAACACAACCGGACAAAAGAAGGAGAGCGAGAGACGGTCGAACAATGAACATGACGATAAGGAAAGAGATGTTACACCGCCAATGAAAGAAAAATAAAAATGAAAAAGCGAACAGGAATTATTATTATATCCGAATCACAGGGGAAAACGGAGAGGAGGAGGGAAAGCGCTTTCGCTCTCGTACTGGCAGAGAAGGATCTCCAAAGCGTAAATAAAGGCCGTGGGAATTTCTGCATTACGCTGAATGGGGCTCCCGCGATGTGGAACTTCATGCCTGTTGCTGCGGCCGCGTCGTCAAAAAAAAAAAAAAAAGTTCGTTTCTGTGGTTTGCCGTCGGTTCTATTAAATCGGACGTTCCCTTGAAATGATGTATGTATGTGTAAAGCATCGTCATTATCAAAATCATTTTCACTGGACAGATAACAGAAAACAGAAATGCTTCCCGCATTTTCGCTTACTAGGGGAGTAAGTCTACAAACTACTTTGTTGTTGATGTCGTTGAGGGGGGGGGGGGGAGGAAAAGTCTGTGGAAGACCCTAAAAATGTCTGAAAAAGGTGTTTCGCGTCGAGTTAAAGATACAGGAATTTTTGGATAGTATGTTTATAATTTATTTATTAAACCTGCAAATGAAAAAAAAAGTAAATAATGTGCATGTTAAACAGCGCATAAAAATTATTTCTAATAAAATACAGCGTATTTATTCTAATTTTCGTTGGTGAACAAAGGCTTTATTTAACTGTAGATTTTTAACATTTTAATTTGTTAAGTTGGGAATATAATGTTTACAACTTATGCGGAGGGGGAAAATCTCGGCCGCGTCCCGAGTAAGCTGGAGGGGATTGAGATTTCGCCTCAACAATCTGCTTCACGTGGAAATGGTAAAGCTTTCAAGTTCTTCCAACCACTAAAGGGGAAAAGGTACCTTGTTAAAAGGTAACTTTGGACGAATCGGTAACGTGCTCGACTACCGATCTCAGGGTCCGGGTTCAACTCTCCGCTCTGCCAACAAGGAATCAGAGGAATTTATTTCCAGTGATAGAAATTAATTGTTCGATGCGGTTCGGATCCCACAATAAGCTGTAAGTCCCGTTGCCAAGTAACCAATTGGTTCCTAGCCACGTAAAAATATATAAACCTTGGGGCCAACCCTGAGAGAGCTATTAATCAGCTCAGTGGTCTGGTTAAACTAAGATGAACTTTTTTAGGGGTAACTTATAACAAAAGCAGTTTCACCCACAAGCCTTAAGAATATATATCGTCCCAAACCATCAAGTTTAAGTTCTGAACCCAACAAGGATGAAATACCTAGTATACCCATCCAATGCAGAGCCTCGGAGGTAATCTAAGTTTTTAACAGTCAAATCTAGCTGCGACACAAAAAACAGTCTTCATGTAATGTTATGCATAATTTAAATAAACATGAACTTATAAAAATGGTAATTTCTTCTGTCAGAGATGCCTTCGCAAGTTTGTTTATTTATCCGCTTCATCTATAAGAAAAATTCATATTCATTCACTAAAATTAACTTTTTTATTATTTAATTATCACATGCACCAGATTCCTTATCAGCAAAAAGAAAAAAAAATAGATAAATTTTTAAAAAATAAAAAAGGGGGGGCACCTGCTCCCATACTTTTCGGATACTTTTCAGGTATTTCCATATTTACGTATTAAATTTCATGCAGTACAGTCCACATTAAAAATATCACAAACCATCGTTTTTAGCATCTGTACGACAATGTTACAGATCGTGTTAACACCAAAAAGATACATTCCCATCATTTAACAAGCTTTTGTTGTTATCATACACAATCCACTTCGAACAACCCTTTGGCCTCTAAGCCTAAAATACATCAGAGGAATTCGTACAGACGGAGAGCTTCCCCCAAAAAAGTATGTCAATATATATGTATGTATGTATGTATGTATGTATGTATGTATGTATGTTATATATAATTACATATATACATCGATATGTATGTGATGTATGTATGTATGTATAAGTTTGCCAATTTTAGGTTTCTTGACAAAAAATACAAAAGGTGGAGGACCCTCTATTGGAAATAAAGTTCTTGGGGCAGTTTCAAATTAAACAAAACCTAACCAGTAAAAATCAGTCTAATATAGAAGGCCTATTCAAGGGTGGGGGACCCACGAATTTACGTGATGGAATGCCTAAGGTAATACACACAACAGGGCCCAGGGAGTTTTTAATCCCCCCAGGGGCCTTTTTCCTTTTTTTGGGGGACATTTTTCCGTCGACGAAAGCAAGGTGTTCTTTTTGGGGAATATTTTTGTAATAACGAGGAGCCTCATAATTAATCATGTAAATAATGAGAAAAAAAAAACAAGATTAACAGGCGAAACCAGCGTGAATAATACATGCTTGCTATTTAGTGGGCTACTGATACATAAAATTGATTTTTTTTTAATTTGATTTACCACCTAAACAGGCTGACGGAAGTAATAATGGGATACTGGTTTAATGTTAAACATCCTCTCTGTCTTAAAGAATGGTAGCATCACTAGCAAAGGATTGTATTCAGAAACTATACATACATACATACATACATTATATAATGTATGTATGTATGTATGTATAGTTTGCCATTTAGTCTTATAAATAAAGAGACCTCTATTGAAAGTCTTGGCATCAAATAAACTACCAGTAATAGTCTACGCTATCAAGACACGATACGTGATGATCCTAGTAACCAACAGGCCAGTTTTAATCAAGGGGCCTTTTTTGACATTTCCGTCAACAAGTGTTCTTTGAATATTTGTAATAACGAGGAACCTCATAATTAATCATGTAAATAATGAAGAAAAAAAACAAGGTTTAACAGCGAAACCAGCGTGAATAATACATGCTTGCTATTTAGTGGGCTACTGATACATAAAATTGATTTTTTAAAATTTGATTTACCACCTAAACAGGCTGACGGAAATAATAATGGGATACTGGCCTAATGTTAAACATCCTCTCTGTCTTAAAGAATGGTAGCATCACTAGCAAAGGATTATATCAGAAAGAACTTCGCCGGGTTACTGTTTCCCCTACAATCCCGATCCTCACCCAACCCCGCCCCAACCGGGGGCAGATAAACATGTTTGCAGGAGGAAGGCGGATATCTCCCCTACCCTCTCGTTCCCCAACCTACCCCGCCCCCACTCGGGGCGGACAAACTGGTCTGCTCGGGGCGGATAAACTGGTTTGCAGGGGGTGGGTGGCTATGTCATGTGTCTCCCACTGTCAAACAGGGGAGGAAAAACAAGATCAGATCCAATGATGATATCTACGTACACACGGCATCAACGATGATGCAAAGTTCTCTAAAAGGACACTTTCAATAAGCTGAATTACAGAACAGTCGGCCACATACTGCCACTACTGTAGGGTTACTATCATCATAAACCTAAACAATGATGAAAATTTACGGGAAACGACACCAACCCTGGAAAACCGATACTGCCATGACCCAATTTCCTGGCAAATAACACATCGCCACTATATGAAAGCCTGACCCGATTGCTCTTGCGAAAGGGCGAGCGTACGAAGCAACGGGAAAACGTAACAGGGAAACGTGCCAGAAAATGTAGAACCAAAAGTTCTCACACAATGGAAGAAAACCTTGAAGGCAACTCTCCCAAAACTTCTCAGACGAGAGAATAAAAAGAAAAAAAAATCTCTTGGAGAAGCATTCAGAAAACTTTGGATGTCTCACTCAAAAGATTCAATATAAAAGGACCAACGGGATCTTACCCTTAAATTTCCATGAGAGAGAGAGAGAGAGAGAGAGAGAGAGAGAGAGAGAGAGAGAGAGAGAGAGAGAGAGAATGACTAAAATGAAGCTTAAGCACGAAATAATTTCATAAACATGGTCCAAAGTTTCCATTTTAAGGTTTTCCTTTAGTGATGCATTATCACAGCCAAGTCAAGTCATGAGAATAAAAACAAGTACAAAACGCGGTGGTGCCTTGTCCTTCACAGCGTGCCAGACGCACGACCCTAACTTTAACCTTCAAATGAAATAAAAGCTACTGAGGCTAGATGACTGCAATTCGCTATGTTTGATTACTGGAGGGTGGACGATCAACATACTAATTTGCAGCCTTCTAGCCTCAGGGGTATTTAAGATCTGAGGGCGGACAGGAAAAGTGCGGACGTACAGACAAAATAGCCATCTCGATAGCATTTTACAGAAAACTAAAAATGATCTTAAAATCACATCTTTGAAATTCCGTTAAATGACATTTAAATCATTTTTTCCCTAGCGCGAAAGAATTTTCCACGTTTGCTTTTGAAACATAATCCATCCCTCATCCGATTTTATGGAAAGAGCGTCGATGTTAATGGACACTATTTCTCTGAAATTCGGGACGCCTGCATTTAGCAATCCGGCATCGATTCCGGGAGAGCGCTGGAGAGTTTTGCACCGATAGGGGTAGACTGAAATTCTCTCATCTTCTAGATCTCAAATCTAAGACGTACCTATAGCAATCATATCATAAAATAACCTCGAGCAACACTCCGAGTTCACATATATGAAGCATTGTAAAAATAATATTTAAAAAAAAATTCACCCACACTAACCCAGTGACTAAGTGAGCCGCCATACCACTTAATAGTTTCCATTTTGTAAATTCAATATTCCCAACTTTGTAAATTCAATATTCCTTATTTTGTAAATTCAGGATTCCCCCATTTTGTAAATTCAATATTCCCCATTTTGTAAATTCAATATTCTCAATTTTGTAAATTCAATATTCCTCATTTTGTAAATTCAACATTCCCCATTTTGTAAATTTAATATGCCCCAATTTGTAAATTCAATATTCCCCATTTTGTAAATTTAATGTTCCCCATTTTGTAAATTCAATATTCCAAATTTTTTAAATAAAAAAATCTACAAAATAACAGAAATCCAATCCATATCTAATTCTAACGTCATTCAAATTTGCGTCAAAAACTCCTCATAGTAGTTATCACAGTTCTTCGTTGCTTTCAGAGAACTTGCACAACAAACCACAGCGTCGTGAACCAATTTGCAGATGACGCTTTATTAACCGCTTGAAAAATATCACTAGAATGAACACAAGACTCGCCTAAACTCTTTCATTTTCCTACTACTGAGGTGAATGACAAAATAAAACAGATATTGGGTTAACGATCACGATTATCAATGTCGTTCAATCATACAGGGTGTCCATAAAGTCCCAGTACCATTCTGAGCAATAAATA
>NC_061104.1:42235659-42238159 GCF_015104395.2 Macrobrachium nipponense
AAAGAAACGGTTCAGGCGTTAAAGAAAAAATAAACTGCCTGAAACAAAATTGAAATTTAATTCACGGCATTAAAATACAAAACAGGCAATTTCCCATGTGAAATACAAAATCCATAGCATTTATAATACAGTCTCCTATATCCCAATTGGAAAGTAGTAGGCAAAAATTCACTCCATTTTGTTTATAACCTATATTCATTTTCCATACTTTTCTGGTTTTCGTAATTATGTGAATATTAATAAAAGAAATTAATATAACATTTAGCAAATACTTTAACAAAACAATGTTTGAAATCTGAACACAATGATTTTCCCAAAAGTAAAATGTATACAAACCATAGAGAAAGAATATCGAAAACATGAAAATAAAATTTTAAAAGTAGTGGAAATATAGTAAAAGAACATTTCAAATTAAACACGTCAAGGTTATAACCAAAGGAATATGCAACGAAAATATTGACATAATATATGAACGTCTGTTAATGAAAATGGGGAAAACACGAAACGAGATAAAAATAATAACTAAATAAAAAAAAAAACACTACCAATAGCCATTTGCAATAACGAGTAATGAGACCAAAGAAAAAAAGGAGAGAGAGAGAGAGAGAGAGAGAGAGAGAATTTTGTTCTCTGGCGCTATAAGGATAAAAACAATAATTCACTGAAAGCCTTTTGCCGCAATTGCTGAAGAAACAGCGGAAAAATAGCCAACAAAGGCTAAAAAGAAAAATACCTTACAGGGGAAATCATGACAAGAATATACAAGATGGAAATGGCGAAAGACCGAAAACATTTATCAGGAAGGACAAATTAATGATGCCCAGTCATTCCTTCCTCTTCTAATGTTATTTTCGTCACGGTCAGTCATTCAGTCAGTCAGTCAGAGCGCCTGACAGCAGCAGGGAAGACGAACACTCACCGAATCACGTCCCAGAGGAAGAGGGCGCACGCAGAGTGCATAAAATTCACGGTACGCCACCTCACTTTTTCTCCTCACCCGCAAAGGACAACAATGGCGAGCCATCAACAGGAATAATAATAATAATAATAATAATAATAATAATAATAATAATAATAATAATAGCAGAACAACTCCAGCATTGCAACAGGAAGAACATCCTTAGTACAAAAAGACAAGAGTAATGGAAATATAGCCAGTCACTACAGACCTATCACCTGTCTACCAATAATGTGGAAGTTACTAACAGGTATCATCAGTGAAAGGCTATACAACTACCTAGAGGAGACACCATCCACCCCCACCAACAGAAAGGCTGCAGAAGGAAGTGTAGGGGCACAAAAGACCAGCCCCTGATAGACAAAATGGTAATGAAGAACAGTAGGAGAAGGAAAACCGATATACTACATATTCTGGATTAGGAGAAAGGCAATATTTCTGAAAAATTACAGTCACGTCTTATGCGGTTTTATACGCGGGGGGTGGAAGTTAAACGTGGCGTGGTCTGACCGTAGAGTTTCTCGGCGTCGACGTCGTTTCTCGTGTGGTAGGGCATCTACTAACCATTTCCAGCCCTGCGATGCATAGGTTTTCTTAAATATCTTTTTAAATATCAATTGTATCTTCCTGAAAATTTGGCACAACATGTTTTACACCTTCACTTAATATATAGGATTATAATTAAGTACCCTGAATTAATAATTAAGGCATTTACTTAGTAAATTTTAAATTTCCTCAGCATTAGTTGCAAATATACGAACACCTGTCGTTGACTTAGCCAAAGAGTTAGGAAAGAAGCCCCGCCCACTCCTCTCTTTCTTACTCTGTCTGATACTTATGAATGGAATAGTGTACTACCATATGTTTATTTTACGTTTTAAAATGTACACGAACTACCATTTATACTGATTACTTTTCATAAAGCCATTTGTATGTTTTTATTTATCATGTACCATGAGAATGGTGTGGTAGTGGCAACTTTAGATTATTATTGGAGATATAAATATGGTAAAAAAAACAGATCATAGTTTATTTAAAAGTAAGGTCACTATATACATTATTTTATTATATATATCCAATAAAGTAGGTACAATATATACAGAAATTTTACAGATTTTGAAGTAAGTTTTTGCAGTAACCATGAAAACAGCATAGACATACAAAATAAAAAAAACTGGTGGATAAATATATCAAAACTAATTAATTACAGGACTATATATACACACGTATAAGGATATTTCAGCTCACTCCCCATCACTGTCTAAAAACAGATCGTCCCCGTCATCACCGGCGACGTTGACAACGATTGGATCTATGCAATCCCGGACGTTGTCAGTAAGCCAGTATTCGTTCTCGAAAGCTTGACTTCGTTGGACAGCTCCTTCCCACACCTGTTTAGTGACAGCAAGCCTTGCTTCCTCCAATCTGGCCTTTAGGTCTGCCCTGGTGAAATGCCGTAACGATGAACGTACATATAGCTTCATATGCGCCCATACCTGCTCGATGGCACTGAGTTCAGGATGGGCGGGTGGAAGCCGGACG
>NC_061104.1:42240659-42275659 GCF_015104395.2 Macrobrachium nipponense
TATATATAGAATGAGTATAATATTATATTATATATATATATACTATATATAGTTATATATACAAAATTTTACCATATATATATTTTTATATATTGTATTATATAGAAAACGGCAGAAAACGCAAGAAATATAATAATACTAAGGGAAACCTCGTCACTTATTAACTCAACGATAGTTTCACTACAAAATAAAGTCTCTCTCTCTCTCTTTCTCTCTCTCTCTCTCTCTCTCTCTCTCTCTCTCTCCTTAAATGTCTATACGTGTGCTTATCTCCTTCCCTCTCTACCCTCTCAATCTCTCTCTCGCCCTCTTTTTTAATGTCCGTCAGTCTGTCTGTCTGTCTCCCTTTCATCCCGAGGAGTCGTTCCTCCTCCTCCTCCTCCTCCTCCTCCTCCTCCTCCTCCTCCTCCTCCTCCTCCTCCTCCTCCACCAGGATGCATATCACCACAAAGAACGACAAAGGGCGAAAGCGTACAGTACAGCAGAGTGCGAACAAAAACACCGAGTGAGGGCGCCCCCAGGGCGCATTGTCTCAGGAGAGGACACTGAAGTCATATTATGTTAGGGACGGATAATGCAGTGTTAAGTAAACAAGAAATCTTTGTTGTTATTGTCTGGGTTGTTTCATAATTTGCTTCTTAATGGACGGGGAGCAAAAAAAATGCAAAATAAAATTTTTAAAAATGCAAAATGATAAAAAAATTATTTTAGACTACTACAAGCACATTTTAAAGCTGAGTGACAGACATCTAAGACAGTTTAACAGATATTCTATTAGACGGAAATGGGAAAAGCAAGATAAATCAGGCAAAATCATACATCAAGGAAGCTTACTATTAAAATAACGTATGGGGTTACAATGTGCATTCCAAATAATCACGCAAAGTTAAGAAACACCAATACAGAAAGCATTAAACTATAATTAATTTTCACAAACATACTGCCATTCGACGCCTACATCACTTGATCAAACTTCAATTAAAAGTAATGACTGCACCACATGACTTACTCTGTTTCATCAAAGCCTGAGGGAAAAGCCTTAGGAGGACTTTTAACTGACATCTGATCTTGGAAATCAGTCAGAGAGAGAAAAAAATACGAAGAAACTTTCCAGTGACCTTGAAAAAAAATGTGGGGAATTTTCACCCACCCAGAAAGTAGACAGAAAAACTATTGGAGGGGGGAAATTTTAATTGGCCTTGACCTTAAAAAAAATCTCAGAGTAAAAAAGATTTGGGGAAATAACTTCCAAGTATCCTTGAAAAATGGTCCAGGTGAAAAGAGAGAGAGAGAGAGAGAGAGAGAGAGAGAGAGAGAGAGAGAGAGAGAGAGAGAGAGAGAGAGAGAGAGAGAATAATAAAGTTACCCAAACCGAAACTACCTTCCTACAAAGTTTCATAAATACCTGAAAATAATAAAACACTAAAAAAAATCTAATTTTTTTTAAAAATGACCGTTAAATATACAATTAGGCTTGAAAAGGGCAAGGGTAAAATGTGTTTAGGATACATTCTCGCCAACCCTCAGGGTACCTAATTGTTGAAGTCTTAGCAATATCCAGGCGTTCTGTGTTTGCTTAAAATTACCTCTGGCCTTGAAAATTTTTTCGAAAGTAAAAACTACCTAAACTTTAATTCTTCACTTATTTATGATAATTATGATAATATATACTTTTAGGGTGTGATGTCCAAATTATGTGAAACACTACATAATCAATTCCATCAGTAGCATTCTGCACATGCATATCAAGAATTTTTCAGTGAATTCTGGTAATATGGATTGGCGATACTAAGTCATTATTACTATGTGAACATGGTACCGGCAAAAATAAATAAATAAATATATGCATAAATAAATACATAAACAAAAGGGACCGATAATAATTACTACCATCCGAAATTAGATATGATGTTAAGATATTATTAACATCCGAAATTAAATATATCGTTAAAATATTAATAACATCCGAAATTAGATATAACATGAAGATTTTATTAACATCTGAAATTAGATATGATGTTAAGATATTATTAACATCCGAAATTAGATATGTAGGTAAGATATTAACATCGGAAATTAGATATATCGTTAAGGTATCAATAACATCCGAAATTAGATATATATTTAAGATTTTATTAACATCTAAGATTAGATGTGATGTTAAGATATTACTAACATTCGAAATTAGATATATCGTTGAGATATTAATAACATCCGAAATTAGATATATCACTAAGATTTTATTAGCATCCAAAATTAGATGTGATGTTAAGATATTACTAACATCCGAAATTAAATATATCGTTAAGGGTATTAATAACATCCGAAATATTACTAACATCCGAAATTATATATATCGTTAGGATATTAATAACATCCAAAATTAGATATATCATTAAGATTTTATTAACATCCGAAATTGATATGATGTTAAGATATAACTAACATCCGAAATTAGATATATTGTTAAGATATTATTAACATCCGAAATTTGATATACCATTCAGATAAACATCCGAAATTAGATATATCGCTAAGATATTAATAACGTCCGAAATTAGATACGCTGTTAAGATCTTATTAACGTGGAAATCCACACGCAAACAAAAAGGGGGGGTATCACAGGGATCTTAATATGATATACCGAAAGAGAGACCTCATTCCTTGCCAGAGAGCCCTTGTTCTAAGGGGTCCAAATACGAAATGAGCAATATCGCGCTTCAATAACTTATGATTTTCAAATTAGGGTTCGCAACTAATACTCAGGGATAAGGCTTCGTGAAATATTAAATAAGGCTATTAACCGTCTCTATAATGCAAGACCGCCAGAAATTAGTTGTGCTTCCAGAGCAAAGCCGGCAAATCTCAGTGATATAACTCCAATGTCAAAAGTATTTGCCGTTTGTGAAAAAAAATTGCGACAAAATTATTCGAAATAGAAATTTATTAAAAATTATGTCTATGGCATTTCAGTTCTTTCGGCACTCTCATTTAATTATCTCTCTCTCTCTCTCTCTCTCGTCTCTTCTCTCCATCTCATCCTCTCTCTCTCTCTCTCTCTCTCTCTCTCCATTTCTTTATTCTTTAATTTAACAGTCGACGAATCGACCACAGTTCCGAATGAATAACGAAAACAACTGAATGGGGAAGAAAAAGGGTGACCGGACTTCAACCTCACCACCCCTCCCCCCTCCGCCCCACAAGGAAATGACTGAGTGAAACCACTCCAACAAGATGACACAACTTCAGCGAGAGCGGAAGACGATCCCCAGCTGCTGATCCTGAATAAATTTTCGGAGACTTTTCCAGATAAAGGTCACAGCAGTAATGCGACGGCCGCCACTCTTTCACAGGCTGCTCTTCTCGCGAACATTAACAAAAGGTGAAAGAGTCAATTGAATAATGTTTTTGGATCATGTCAAGACTCGCGAACCCACTATTTTTCAAGACGATATTATACCACTTTGATTTACATATATTATATGTATACATATTATTATATATATGTATATATATATATATATATATATATATATATATATATATATATATATATATAATATGTAAAACAGGTGCCAAGATTAGCGAACCCACTATTTTTGAGGACATATTATACCACTTTGATTTATATATTTATATATAACACACACACACACACACACACACACACACACACATATATATATACATACACATATATATATATATATATATATATATATATATATATATGTGTGTGTGTGTGTGTATATACATATATATATATATTAAACAACCACCCACGACACCCAGCACAATATATAGCATATCTATATATTCATATATATCGTCGTATATCTCATATATACAATAAATATATATATATGATATAATACAAGCCATATATAAATATTATATATAATATTATATATTAATATATATATATAGCTATTAACTATATTATATTATATATATATGAAGAAGGCCAAGGTACTATGTCGTACCTCTAAGTAAATGGGGATACAATCCACAATGAAGTAAATTTCTCTTGTAATTTGAAATATATAGTTCTTGTAAAGGATAGAGCTTTCGACCATCAACTGTGGTCTTGTTCACTAAAGTTAACAAGACCACAGTTGATGGTCGAAAGCTCGAATCCTTTACAAGAATATATATTTCAAATTACAAAGAAATTTACTTCATTGTGGATTGTATCCCCATATATATATATTATATATTATATATATATATAATATATATATATATATAGTATATATATATATATAATATATATTATATCTATATATATTATAATATATGTTATATGCATCAAAGTGGTATAATACTGTCTTGAAAAATATTGTTTTCGCTAATTTTGAAATTATCCACTTTCTTTGCTTTTTTTAATTTTTTAATTTATAAAGATTGGTGTAAGTCTGAAGCAGGATTCCAAAAACTTGCTTTATTCAGGAAATTTGTTGATAAAATTATTATAATTGGCATTCGTATTTAGAATGAAAAACGGTTCTTATGGTATAAGTACATACGGCCGATATTTTGGCAAGCAATCTCTTACAGAATCGAATGCCCATAAGTGAATAGAAAGTGCAGTGAACGATATAAATAAATAAAAATTATTAGATACCAAACACAAAATATATATAAAATACACATAACTGCTTTAAAAAAATGAAATGTCAAAAAAAAAAAAAAATTCAAGAATAATAGACACATCAACTGCTTTAAAAATTGAAATGTCAAAAAAAAAAAAAACTTCCAGAATATACACACAACTGCTTTAAAAAATTAAATGTCAAAAAAAAAAAAAACTTCCAGAATATACAAACAACTGCTTAAAAAATGAAATTTCAACTTCCAGAATATACAAACAACTGCTTTAAAAAATGAAATTTCAAAAAAAAAAAAAAAAAAAAAAACAAAACTTCCAGAATATACACACAACTGCTTTAAAAAAATGAAATGGCAAAATGAAAAAACATACAAACAAACGAACAAAGAAACAAAATTGGAGGTGCCGTTGCCACCATCAGATTATCAAGTTACTACGACTTGTCCGCGAACTTAGCGCCGCCGAGTGTAAAGTTAAGCGATGTTTCGCCCAGTTATACTCTTGGCTTACCGCTGCGGCTGTAAGTGAACGTGTGGTCGAGTTACGATCGTCTGGAAGCAGGCGTTAGCGCGAATGACGACGTTCTTGGCAAGGGGGCTACAACTTAAGTTGAAATTAACACAAGCGCGCGTGCTACTCTCGCAGTTACGGCAGTTTTACAGTTCTCCGTGGGGTTTACTCAGTCTTTAAAGGGCAGTTGTACTTTCAATTACAGGGCACGCCCTCCTCTACTGTCAACGCTGTTGAAAGTTCATCGTAAAGTTTATTCGTCTCTCAGGTGGGAGTACTTTCCTCGCAAGCAAAACAAACCCAGAGAAGTACTTCTCTCCCTCTTTTTCTCCGAGACCCAACAGTGGCAGATAGTTTTACCAAATGTCTAACAAAATATATTGTTTAAAATGAATTTACACTTTCTGTTAAAATCCTGTAATACTACCTTCCACCGACATTAAAAAGTACCAGCTGAAATGCGAAAATACAGCAGAGTAATTTATGCCAATCTGGAAAAAAGAGAATCATACAACCTTCAGCTTGCTGGAATAAGACACTCAGACAATCATAAAATACTTGGAAAGAGAATCATACAACTTTCAGCTTGCTGGAATAAGACAATCAGGCAATCATAAAATATTTGGAAAGAGAATCATACAACCTTCAGCTTGCTGGAATAAGACAATCAATCTTCAAATATCTGGAAAGAGAATCATACAACCTTCAGCTATCTGCAAGGAGACAATCATGCAATCTCTAACGATTTAGAGAGGAACAATAAGGCAATCTTCAACTGTCTGGAAGGACACAATCAAACAATCGTCGAACATTTTGAAAGGTCTTTACCTAGCTAGAGAGAGACTGCCAAATTTTAACCTACAGAAAATAATCACTTTATCTTGGTTATTCGGAAGCAATCAACCACAAAGGCACAGGCATTCGCAGCATATAAATGCAGGTACGAGAGCGCTTGCTCATCTGTCACGTAGAAAACTTCCGCGCAATCGACTTTTCTGTACAGCGTATAACTCTCAGCTGCAGCCCATGAAACTGTCAGCCACGGCTCGATGGTGGCCTGTGTTGTTAGCATCTGCAGCTGTGCCAGACGCACGCTCATGGCGAACTTTACCCTTAAAAAATAAAATAAAATAAAAACTATTGAGGCTAGAGGACTGCAATTTGGTATGTGTGGTGATTGGAGGGTGGGTGGTCAACATATCGATTTGCAGCCCTCTAGCCTCAGTAGATTTTAAGATCTGAGGGCGGACTGAAAAAGTGCGGACGGGCAGTGAAATAGCAATATCTATAGTTTTGTTTCACAGAAAACTAAAACGAATTCGTCTAACAATACTAATGTTATGAGTAAATAGCACATAAGGCAGTATAAAGATAAATAATACCTGCTCGTTGGGACATTCTGTAAGTCGGAGAGAGAGAGAGAGAGAGAGAGAGAGAGAGAGAGAGAGAGAGGAATGCTTTGTTAACACAATCAATCACAACAAAGCCTTTGTTATAAATCGATTTGGCAATCTATTATGTCTCAAAAGCCAAGTCGCTACAAAATTATATTTTAGCTCAACGCCGCTATTGCAATTAATGGCGCACAGTCAATTATTAATGGACGATAAACAAAATTAACGGTCGCTCTCATTTGAAAAGGAAGAATCAAAGTCAGAAGTAATTTCAGAGAATCTACCATTAGAATCACTACTCTCACGATAAACTTGTAAGTGCTATTTATTTGTTATTTTCGTATAGTTGAAAGTATGGATATCCTACGCAGACAAGAATGTCATGATTACAACACACTGAAAGATAAGACCAAATCCAATCTAAATGAAATGAAAATTAGGGATCGTCCAAACAACACATTAAAAATTCAACCGATGCGAAGCGTGAGAATACTGATTTACAAAAGGATATTGATGTTAGAAAACAAGTGTGTGCATATAAAAACATACTCACAGAACCAGCATAAATACCTACATGCGTGGCATCCATTTCTTACAAGACTTACAGCCAATACCCTCTAACAATTCTACGATGCGATCCCTACAATTCGACTTGAAAGTGAACAGTTTATGACTGAATCAGCTGTGCTGTAACAATCTAAAAGTGAATGAGTGGGCGTGCAGGGGAAGGAGGGGAGGGGAGGGGAGGGGAGGGGAGGTGGGAGGGGAGGGGAGGGGGAGAGGGGTCTCGTTAATGCAATCACTCGAAACAAAGCCTTTGTTCCGACAGAATTTGGCAATTTCACATATATCTTTCCCCGTTGTGTAGGCATCAAAAGCCGATCCACAATAAAATTAAATTTTAACTCAGCTCGGCGATCATAATTCATGGCCCTCAATCAATTAATTGACATAAAAACAAACAAGATTACGGACGCGTCTATTTAGGCAGCATGCATTAAAATCAATTAACAATTTCAGAAAATTTTTCGTTGCCACCATTAATTTCTCTCACATAAATTAGTGTTATCATGGATCGCTCACCTCTCTTGAATGTCAGCAAGTCTTCCGGGATGCGGGTGCTAGCCTCTGCGTTCATCCACTATGGTAGCGACTGACTGAAGCCGACTATAGTAGATTCACGTCAGCCGTGCATCTGATGTTAGGCCAGTCCCTGACGACGCTCCTGATTGGCTGTTGATAAGCCAATCACAGGGCTGGAAACTCTCAGTCTCTCGAGAGAGTTCGTATAGGCAGGCTGTATGTTCCACTTCTCCTGAGGAATGCTTTTAAAAGACTTATCCATCAGGGGAGGCGGATCATAGTACATCCTGCCCATGTGAACTTTCGAGAGAGACTGAGAGTTTCCAGCCCTGTGACTGGATTATCAACAGCCAATCAAGAACGTCGTAAGGGAATGGCCTAGACATCAGATGCACCGGTGATGTGAATCTACTATAGCTACTAGATATGTCATTCGTCGTTTAGGTTAATGAGGCACTAAGGATCTCAATGAGATTCCCTTCAATCGTCCACCACGATCGCGAATTGAACCCCGCACTTCTGACACACACACACACACATACACACAATATACGTGTAGTGTATATACAATATATTAAATAAATAAAGACCAATTTCAAGAAGGAAAGAGAAACAACGGAGTTCTGCAAGGCCTTTCGACTTCTTGTCCTTTACTTAGCGGACAAGAAGTCGATATATATATATATAATCCACAGGATATATATATATATATATATATATATATATATATATATATATAATATATATCCCTATATCCCACAGGAAAATGATAGTCAGAAATCCAAGCGCTTTCGTCTTTACTCAGACATTGTCAAGGAGCTATTGAAGTACAACTGGAGAGAAAAGTCTCAGGTACAAAACAAGATCAAGAATACCAGATGGTTAATTGTCAAAAGGGTAAAAATTAAAAGAGATAATCCAGGATTATCAGATATCACACAGTCACAAACCTAAACAGATTTGACCCTACCGAAATTACAAAGTATCTTTACAGTCCAAAACATGTAAAAACTGAATATATTAATTTTGTTGCTTATATTTATCTACAACTTTTCATTATGAAAGCATCAAGTTTAAATAAACCAAGACTTAAATTTACAACATTTCTATTATTGACTTGATGAAAACAAGATTCAATGATATTCCTTTTAACTGTGTCATTACATGGGATTAAGGCTCTTGCTTGACTCCAGTTCTAAATCTCTCATATGTACGAATAATGAATTCGATATTTGCCCAGTTCTCACAGAATATTGATGCTGTTTGAGACGTTGTGAAAGAGATTTACCGGTCTGTCCGTAACAGATTTTATCACACTTTTTGCAAGGAATTTCATATATGCAGCCTGGAAGATCTTTAGGAGAATTTTTTATTACTAAGCTCTTGACATTAATATTACACACGAAAGCGCTTGGTTTTATGACTATCATTTTCCTGTGGGATTCGCTTATTTATGAAGGCATGTGCATCTACTGTGATTTTTTAAGCATATATATATATATATATATATATATATATATATATATATATATATATATATATATATATATATATATATATTTATAACAAGAGTAAGAATATTATGGTCACTGGAAACAGCGGAAATGACTGCAAGCAATCATGTCTCTTTACAAGTGTGTTTTCTGCCTCTCAATGCGTTTTTCTCTTGTTTTTCTCTATATCATATTCCGCAAGAAGACAAAAAGGACTATGAATCTACAGCATATTTTGTGACAATTCTATGACTCAGTTTTTGATCTCTGCAGAGCCACGAGCACTCACAACACTTACGAAAAAAAGGACAAACATACAACATACAAAGCTGACAATATAGTATATATATATATATATATATATATATATATATATATATATATATATATATATATATATATATATATATATATATATATATATAAAATTATGTCATGACACTGAACATAAAAAAGCTAAAGATTTTAACAGGCAATGAATTTTAAAAAAGACGTCATGTCAGTGAAAAAAGTCAACTGTCAAACGGGCAAGGATCGAAAACATAAAAACTCAGCACAAAATCATTTATCTGAAGGACGTCATGAACAAGTAAATAATGCACCGAAGTCTCTTCAGCACAATCGAGTTTTCTGTACAGCGTAAAATCAATACCCCCGAAAATACATCTATCTTTCGGTGGTCTCGGTATAAGGCTATGTGAGTCGAGACCCATAAAACTTCAACCACGTCCTGGCCTATATCGTTGCCCGACGGACGATTATGGCTAACTTTCACCATATATCAAATAAAAATTACAGAGGCTAAAGGGCTGCAATTTGGTGTTTTTGATGATTGGAGGGTCGACGATCAACATACCAATTTGCAGCCCTCTAGCCTCAGTAGGTTTTAAGATCAGAGAGTGGACAGAAAAAGTGCGGACGGACAGACAAATGGCCATCTCGATCATTTTCTTATACAGAAAACTAAAAGTCAGCAAAATCATTTCACTTAAAGACGTCGTGAAAGAGGAACACAAAACATAAAAAAAAAACTCCCCTACAGACCTACAACTCCAAAGGCATCCTCGTCAGGAGTACCTAGGTCCTCCTTCTGAAGACGCTCGTCTGAGGCTGCCAGAACTTTTATTTCTCCTAGCCGTGCATCCGATGACCATAAGTCACCCGGAAACTCCGCCTTTAAAATTGTATGAGTGGGTCGCAGAAGTCGGACCTAAAAGTGTATATACCGGGATCTTTTCAAGTCTATCTCAGCAGAGCCTTGGCTGCGTGTCTGGGTGTGTTCAAAGCAGGACGAGGAGAATGTGACAACGATGGAATACCGAAGGAAAAGGTGCAAGAAAAGAAGAATGCAGAATTCTGGCCAAAAGCCAAGGGCTGGGACCTATTGGATTATTCAGCTGTTAGATAGGAAACTGACAGTAAGAAGGCTTGAAAGGTGTAACAGGAGGAAAACCTTGCAGCTCCGCTACGAATCAATTGTTAAGAGAGGGTGGAAAGTTAGAAGGATGAAAGAAAATATGAACGGAGGCACAGTAAAAGGAATGACAGGGGTTGCAGCTAGAAGCCGTAGGGACTCTGCAAAGAGCCTTAGGTAATGCCTAAAGTGCACCGCATGAGGTGCACTGACGGCACTAACCCCATACGGGGAAGAAGTGTAACGAGCAAGAGAAAATGGAACAGACGAAAGAGGAGGAGGAGGAGGTAGAGATAAGGTGAGTAAAGATAGGAATGTAAACGAGAAGGTATGGTCAGTCTAACTCCGCTTAGCTTGGGCTGTGTAGGTGTGTGTGTGTGTTGGACGCAGGATATGAGCAGGAAAAGTGGAATAAGATAGATGAAAAGGGAGCAGAGGAAGAATGAGGAGGAATAAAAAGGCAAAGGAAGGAAAGTTGGGAAGTGGAAGGAATAAGATCACGGCGAAAGCACTTATTCCTGACACCATTTTGTTCTCCCCATAATGGATTAGGTAAATGAGCCGAACATATACATATACATATACATATACATATATACATATCATATACATATATATATATATATATATATATATATATATATATATATATATATATATATATATATATATTATTAGGGCTTGTCCTTGTATGATAAGGCGCCCTATGAGGTAATGTTAGACTTGCGATAATCTATACGCTAAGTCGGTTGGTATTGCACTTCCATCTTCAATGGAGTGTTTTGGGGTTTGTAGATCACTTACGAAGTCAGGATTATCTTCCTGTTTATGACGATGATGTGTTAAACTCATGGTGAGGAGGTTCTTGTAGAAAACACGAAGTATAAAAGATATGTATTCTTCTGAAGTTTTACATGCTGAAGATCAGATATGATTGTACAAGTCTTCTAATAACGATAGCTTGATCGCTTCTGCCAATGATGATGGCTACTTCTGTTCTCTCTACATGATAAAGCTTAGGTAAAGAGATACAGGTCTTCTAATGACGATAGCTAACTCTGTTCTGCTCTGTTCTACATCTCTGTTACAAGTTATGAAGGAAGCAGATAGTAGCTCGAACATATGAACATACTATCAGATGACATAGTTACATACGAACACACAATTCAATTGAGACACGCTACAGATCACGTAGGCCGTTTGAATTATAGGTCGGGTGGGGTAGTTGTCTCAAGCAGGGAGCTTGGACTAATGTTTATAAACAATTGAATGACTACAGGTGACGACATGTCAACTTAGCCTACATACTTATTGTATACGTCATCTTTAGCGTCTCTAGTCTGATCACATTCCTGCAAGCAATCTTTTATATATATGGACTAACATTCCATATTTTTATTATGTAAACACTTACATTAGCTCGGTCAGCTACCAAAACCAACTACTGAATATCACTCAAACTTGACTTGCACTTGACTTATAGGAGTGTGATACAGACACTATGTAATAAATAATATAAGTAAATAAAAATTCATGGTGTACATGAATTGATTCAATGTAATTGAAAATATAAAAACAATAATAACAGAAATCGAAAGAATATATTTTTTTTGCGTGTAACGCACTAGGAATCTATATATAAATGATCATAAATAACAGAATCGAAATATATTTTTTGCGTGTACGCACTATGAATCTATATATAAATGATCATAAATAACGGAATCGAAATATATCTTTGCGTGTACGCAATAGGAATCTATTTAAAGTACACATATATTAATCATAATTATATGAATCCATATACATATGTATTAACAAATCAGGTAGCCTATAATCAATCTGTTACCTTTTATCTTACCAATATCTGCAGTTATATATGAGTTAGTAAATGAATTAATGAATCAGATATATAACATTTAGCATAAAAATCAACGAATCAATCAGCATAAACATTAATGATTTTATCAATTCATATATGAAATTTTTTATCAGTTAAAATATGATTTTTATCATGTTAATCTTCATTCTATGCAATTATCGGAGTACATTAGTATTTTCTGTAGCATATGTATCTTAATGAGATGAAGTGAAAAACTGTATCATTATATATCACGTGATCACTATTATTTACCAATATCATTGTTTTATATTTTATTACTTGAATCAATTCATGTACACCATGAATTTTTATTTACTTATATATATTCACATAGTGTCTGTATCACACTCCTATAAGTCAAGTGAAAGTCAAGTTTGAGTGAGTATTCAGTAGTTGGTTTTGGTAGCTGACCGAGCTAATGTAAGTGTTTACATAATAAAATATGGAATGTTAGTCCATATATATAAAAGATTGCTTGCAGGAATGTGATCAGACTAGAGACGCTAAAGATGACGTATACAATAAGTATGTAGGCTAAGTTGACATGTCGTCACCTGTAGTCATTCAATTGTTTATAAACATTAGTCCAAGCTCCCTGCTTGAGACAACTACCCCGACCTATAATTCAAACGGCCTACGTGATCTGTAGCGTGTCTCAATTGAATTGTGTGTTCGTATGTAACTATGTCATCTGATAGTATGTTCATATGTTCGAGCTACTATCTGCTTCCTTCATAACTTGTAACAGAGATGTAGAACAGAGCAGAACAGAGTTAGCTATCGTCATTAGAAGACCTGTATCTCTTTACCTAAGCTTTATCATGTAGAGAGAACAGAAGTATATATATATATATATATATATAATATATATAGATATATATATATATATATATATATATATTATATATATAACATCTCAATTTGCATTCTATCCACTCCTTTTCGAACGAACGATCGGTTGGACCCAAAAGTCTTAAAAGTTCTAACGTACCGAAACTTCTTCCCGAGTCTTTTATTTATTTATTTTTTATTTTATTCTTTTTTTTTTACCAGACTTTCTCGACGGACGGAAGATGTGATTTTGGACGGTTTACGACTTCTAGACGAAACCCAATGACACACAGATGACGAATAAAAGACCGGGAGGGTGGGGTGGGGTGGGGGGTGGGGCTTAGAGAGAGTAGGGGATGGGGGGGGGGGGGGGGGGGGTGGGGGGGGGGGGGGGGGGGGGGGGGGGGGGGGGGGGGGGGGGGGGGGGGGGGGGTGGGGGGGGGGGGGGGGGGGGAGGGGGGGGGGGGGGGGGGGGGGTGGGGGGGGGGGGGGGGGGGGGGGTTGTTTCCCTCCGATATGGATGGCTGAAGTTGGCGACGGACAGAAAATTTCGCTAAGCTGCGTCAAGGATCTATCTGGAATTAATGCCTTGTCTTGTCAAAGACTGCGTTCGTTCGCTTCTGACATAATATTTCCTTTCAAGAAATAAGAAATCATGCCCTCAGAGATGTATTTCCATCAATGGCACACGACATAACGCGTTAAGTATCTCGTTCTTGAAAATTCACTTCTTTAAATAAGCTTAAATTTACTTATATATTTGGCAAAGTATAATACTTTTAATTTTCTACGCAAGAAATATAAAACTGTTGTAATAAAATACAATTTTCAATAGAGCCCCTATCGAACTTAGTACTGGGTACAATTTCACAACGAACGTTACTTTTGACGCAGAATAATCAACAATATAGTTAAACGCCCAAACCTTCCAGCTGCCAATATTCTGTTTTTTATTGCCTCTGAGAATCTGAAATCCCGCCATGTTTGTCTAGAGCCTTCACTATAAACGATTTTACTACAGCCTAGTCCTGCACTTTCTCCATATATTTTTTTTTCTATTCATTACCTAATATAATAAAAAAAAAACCATGATTCATAAGTAAAATAGATCCCCAGAAAGCTCAGGACTAGAAAAGTAAAGATGAAATCTTTATTTTCACAGAATACATTTTGATGTTTCCGAGAACTTCTAATCAAAAGGAATGACCTTAATAGCTAAGAAGAGCGAGATTGCATGCAGGTGAAAGGGGAATGATAATTATTTGTTTAGGGATCTGGACGGGGCTAATATTGTATGTTTCTGCATAAGAGTGCACACATGATTCAGCAGATAACTCATAACGCGGGAATGACCGTTGTGTTTATTTCTACACTCACTCGTTATCAGGGGAAAAGGCTTCATTAAACGGAAATTATGAAAACAATTACAAACCTCATTTTTCCTAAAATTGAAGAGAGCACAGTCCTCTGATTAAACATTATGCTACTCATTCGCTCGTCCTTCTCTTCATTTACTCGCATTATGATTGCGCTATTATTCCCTCCAGTCTGAAGTGAATTTCAAATTTCATTATTATTATTATTATTATTATTATTATTATTATTATTATTATTATTATTATTATTATTATTATTCAAAAGCTGAATCCTTTTCATACGTAACATTGCCACAGGGGCTACTGACTTGAAATTCAAGCTTCCAAAGAATATTAAGGTGTTCATTAGGAAGAAGTAAGAGGAGGTAAAGGGAAGAACAGAAAGAAGAGATACCACTTGTTAAAAAAGAAAAATAATATATTAATAAACAAATAAAAATGCATTAAAATGCAACGAAAATAATATTAGGATAGTAATTTTGGTACTGCAAAAAGTAGCAAATTCTATGCAGGTCTCTTGAAAACATCTGATATGCAGGATTTACATCTGGAAATGATGGCCTACCCAGCATGACAGCTTAGTCATGGTAATCAGCCAAATTTGTTTTAATGTCCTTCAAGAGCTCTGATGGGGGAGAAAAACTGTCTAAACAGGCAATCAGGCTGAGCTGTACTGCTACTAAGACAATAAGTGAATGGCAATAAATAGAGTTTTGCCAATACTTTTGATACTAACAGTCTTCCCTTAGAACAATTTGCCTAGATCAGTGATTCTCAACCAGAGGGGGAATTCCAGAGTCTCAGGGTGGGAACTGTGACCACAGATTTGCAGGCTCAAACTGGCTCTAGGACCACACAAAACTCAGTGTGCATCAATCCACACTACTGAGAGATCGCGCTCGGCTTTGTTTCCGCTAGCTTGTGTCAGTATTTCGTTGTATATTATTTGGAATGCCCCCTTTAGAGGCAGATAGATAATTGGGGAGAGAGAGAGAGAGAGAGAGAAGAGAGAGAGAGACGAGAGGAGAGAGAGAGAGAGAGGAAAGCGTCCATGGGCAAAAAATGTTGAGTTCTTAACCTTTATAGGGGGTCAGATTTTTAGCTATGGGAAGCAATACAAAACACTGAATATACCATTTGAAAAATAAATGGCAATGGATTCTGCTATGAAGAACTTAAGACATTAATAGCTTCATTTAGAAATTAACCCATTAGCGTTATACTTTTATTTATATATATATATATATATATATATATATATATATATAATATATATCTATTATATATAATATTATATATATATATATATATATTATATATATATATATAAATATATATATAATATATATATATATAAATATATATATATATATATATATCTATATATTATATATCATATATATATAATATAATAGAATATATAGATGATAGATATAGTCTTACTTTTAACGATATTGTTACATTGGCGATGATAAGCAAAATGAGTAACAATAACAGAATTAACAAATCAGCCAAAAATGCATAAGAACACACGGACATAATCATTAACAGATACTGAATAAATAACGGCCGTCTCATCTTTTTAATCTCTTCTTAATTACTTTTCGGCGGGTGAGGTTGGGAGAGAGAGAGAGAGAGAGAGAGAGAGTGGAAATACAACTCTACTCGAGATTATGTAACAACGACTTTCCCATCCAGAGAACCAATGACGCAATACGAACCTTCAAAGGTCCTTAGTTCTCAACGTATTCATATTCACCCGTATTATTTAAAAGATTAAGGGATTTTGCCTTGGGTCCCTCTATTCCTACCGCAATACGAGCGGGTTATAATTTCATCCAGTGCCCTAAGGAGATTATATTCAATTAGGTTAATGCGGATTTGCACGCGGCGATATCTGAGGAAAAGAGGCCGTAACGAGGTTTATCTTCTGGGTCGAATTCCTTGAGGAGGGATATAGATGATAAGCAAAACCAAAGGGGTTGGCTTGGTTTATTATATATATATATATATATATAAATATATATATATATAATATATATATATATATATATATATATATATATAATAACATTCATTGAATAGAATGGCTTTCTCACTGTTAACCAGCTTTTTTGAAATTGCTTCATATTTTCTAATTATTTTCTTTACTTCATTGTTCAGGTTACTAATGGACACATAATGGGGTTCTTCCATTTACTCCAGTATTTTACACGCGACAGCTGTTTCGTCCCCAACCTTTACGTATTGACGTTTTCAAGCGTACTGATACAAATATGGCCTACATGCGTTTTGTGACGTCATGAGGACGGAAAGGTAGTACAATTGCCAGATACCTAGTTTTAAGTATTTACAAAAGACTATAGTGAAACATAAAATAAGACAAATAAATAAATATGTTAACAACAGAAATTGTATATAAAAAAATTGAAAGTAAGTTATTATATACACATTATACATAAATATATATGAATTACATATATGTTTAATTCACTGAAAGTCAGTGTGCGCTCCTGTCCGCGTGTGGGGGTTTTGTTACACGCGGTTGAAGGTCTGCCTCCTACACGAGGGCAAGGAACGGTCTGCCTCACGTTTGACGATTTAAGGCTTGGGACGTTGCATTGCGATGCTGACTGCTTCTGATATCAAATAAACGATTGTAGTTGCCTTCCATGTGTATTATTTTGGTGTTTGTGAGAAGTTCTTGTAATGATGGTTTTTTATTGTGGGTATCCACAAAGTGCTGATGAATGGCTCCTTGGTTTCTGTGGGCCTGCATGCGACGTTTGAGTGTGGTGGTTGTGTGTCCGATATAGCATTTTTGGGGGGACTGACATTGCTCGTCAGCACAGACAAACTTGTATACTATATCAGATTTAACCTCTTTCTCCGTCGATGGGGCCGTACTATTTTTCATTACCAAAGAGGCCGTAAGGTTTGGTTTGCAGTAAATCCTTGCTGTTATTTTGTTATATGGCGCTAGGGGGTGGTTCCTCTTCGCAGTATACCAAGGATGGCTTTCCTTTCATCTTCGTGGTGTTTGTTGTATGGTATCTGATGGTATATCACTATTTCTTTGTCTTTGTCTTGTGTGTTGTTCCTCGGGGTCGGATTATGGAAAGCCTCTAATCTCTTTTTGACAACTTGCTGGATCATGTCATATCGGACACACAACCACCACACTCAAACGTCGCATGCAGGCCCACAGAAACCAAGGAGCCATTCATCAGCACTTTGTGGATACCCACAATAAAAAACCATCATTACAAGAACTTCTCACAAACACCAAAATAATACACATGGAAGGCAACTACAATCGTTTATTGATATCAGAAGCAGTCAGCATCGCAATGCAACGTCCCAGCCTTAACATCCAACGTGAGGCAGACCGTTCCTTGCCCTCGTGTAGGAGGCAGACCTTCAACCGCGTGTAACAAAAACCCCCACACGCGGACAGGAGCGCACACTGACTTTCAGTGAATTAAACATATATTGTAATTCATATTTATATTTATGTATAATGTGTATATAATAACTTACTTTCAATTTTTTATATACAATTTCTGTTGTTAACATATTATTTATTTGTCTTATTTTATGTTTCACTATAGTCTTTTGTAAATACTTCAAAACTAGGTATCTGGCAATTGTACTACCAAGTTCCGTCCTCATGACGTCACAAAACGCACGTAGGCTCATATTTGTATCAGTACGCTTGAAAACGTCAATACGTAAAGGTTGACGAAACAGCTGTCGCGTGTAAAAATACTGGAGTAAATGGAAGAACCCCATTATGTGTCCATTAGTAACCTGAACAATGAAGTAAAGAAAATAATTAGAAAATATGAAGCAATTTCAAAAAAGCTGGTTAACAGTGAGAAAGCCATTCTATTCAATGAATGTTGTATCCGTGAAAAATTGTGCCCTAGAAGTATATATATATTATATATATATATATATATATATATATATATATATATATATATATATGTGTGTGTGTGTGTGTGTGTGTGTGTGTGTGTGTGTTTCTATGTTATATAATAATTATATACAAGTGTGTATGTATGTATACATACATATGTACATATATATATATATATATATATATATATATATATATATATATATACACTGACCCTACCACCGCTGCGCAGGAGAACTGTATGACAACCAATAGTCTCTCTCTTTCCCTTTCTAACACACCCTTGACTCTCTCTCTCTCTCTCTCTCTCTCTCTCTCTCTCTCTCTCTCTCTCTCTCCGCCAATATAGGGTAAGACAAAAAACAAGGAAAAAATATATGAGAAATATAGTAACTCAGAATGTGAACTAATAGCGGTAGAATTTGAATCTGAAAAATTAATGAACATAGTAATATATAGACGCCCTAATACTAAAGAGTTTGACTTAATAATAGAAAAATTAGATGATATATGTAGAAATAACAAGGACTGAACTATTCTCCTATCTGGAGACTTCAACTTCCTTTCGTAGACTGGAAAGAGCGAAGAGGAGATTTTGGTTGTACTTATACATATAAAAAAGAGTAATAGTAGTGCAGAAGATAAGAGGCAATTCGAAAAAGCTATTAGATATGCTACTAGAATACAACATTCAACAAATAAATCACCTGCCAACAAGAAAGGAAAATACTTTAGACCTAGTATTTGTGAACGAGATGAATTATGTTAAAGAAATAATAGTTTATAATGCGAGTATTTCAGACCATAATGTCATAGAATTAACAGTCCATTCCATATGGAAATACAACTTCTACAGTAAAAATATAAAATGGTCAGAAATAAATGAAGAATTAAACAAAGATTCGGATAACATTTTCGTAAGTGATGACATAAGGGTAAAATACGGAGATATTATATATTAGAGAAAATAGTGGATAAATATTATACCGAAGAGGAAAAGTAAAACATCAGTCATGCATACCAAGAGACAGAAGGATCTTGTTCCAGAAAATCAGAAAGTGGAAAAAAGGTCTTGCAAAGAAAAAAATGCATGGAAAGTTATAGAACTAAAAAAAGTAAGATAGAAAAGGCAGAACAAAAGATTATACAATCAAAAGAAAATGAAAAACGGGACTTGGAAGAAAAAACCCTAGTAAATATCAAGCAAAACCCCAAACTATTATACTCATACGCGAAAAAGATGAATAAAAGAAGAATAGAAATAGGCCCTCTAAGAATTGAAAGGAGATTAACGAATGAAAAAACGGAAATTTGCAACATATTGGCAGAACAATATAAGAGAGAATTCACCCCTAGAATAGATAATGAAGATAATGATATAGAAGTAAGGAAGGAAAAAATAGTGAATATTTAGCTGACATAGATATTAATGAGCTGATATTGTGCAGGCTATTAATGAAATTAAAAATGGAGCTGCAGCAGGGCCTGATGTGTTCTGCTATTTTGTTAAAGAAAGTAGTTCATTCTATCGCAAAGCCACTTGCAATATTATTAAGACAAAGGTGTAGATACAGGCATGATTTATGATGAGCACAAATTAGCATATATTACCCCTATATTCAAAAGTGGATCAAGACTAGAGGCAAGTAATTATAGGCCTGTGGAGTCTAACATCACATATTATGAAAGTGTATGAAAGGGTAATGAAGAAAAATATTATGAAACAATTTAATAACAAAAAATAAATCTGTTTAATATAGGGCAACATGGTTTTCGTACCCGGAAAAAGTACACAAACCTAACTGTTAGTCCACCGTGAGAACATATGCAAAAATATGAAAAGCGGAAATGAAACAGATGTGGTTTATCTAGACTTTGCAAAAGCTTTTGACAAGGTAGACCATAATATATTAGCGAAGAAAATTAGAAAACACAATATCGTGGATAAAGAAGGAAGAAGGTTAAAAGAATTCTTACACAACAGAAAACAGATAGTTATTGCAAACGATGAGAAATCGGATGAAGCTAAGGTAATTTCCGGTGTGCCAAAAGGTACGGTGTTAGCTGCATTACTGTTTGTTATTATGATTGCAGACATAGACAGTAATGTTAAGGACTCGGTAGTGAGTAGTTTCGCCGATGACACAAGAATAAGTAGAGAAATTACTTGTGATGAAGATAGGAACGCGCTACAAAGAGACCTTAACAAAGTATATGATTGGGCAGAGGTAAATAGAATGGTATTTAACTCTGATAAATTTGAATCAATAAACTATGGAGACAGAGAAGGAAAGCTATATGCATATAGGGGACCTAATAATGAGACAATCACAAATAAGAAGCAGTTAAAGACCTTGGTGTGATGATGAATAAGGAACATGTTATGCGAATTGATCAAATAGCAATTCTATTGGCAAAATGTAAAGCAAAATGGGAATGTTGTTACGGCACTTCAAAACAAGAAAAGCTGAACACATGATTATGCTTTATAAAACATACATTCGTAGTCCACTTGAATATTGCAATAGGATATGGTACCCACACTATCAAAAGGATATTGCACAAATAGAGAGTGTACAAAGGTCCTTTACAGCTAGAATAGAAGAAGTTAAGGACCTTGACTACTGGGAAAGACTACAATCCTTAAAATTATATAGTCTAGAAAGGAGAAGAGAACGCTACATGATAATTCAGGCATGGAAACAGATAGAAGGAATAGCTGAAAACATCATGGAACTAAAAATATCAGAAAGAGCAAGCAGAGGTAGATTAATAGTGCCCAAAACTATACCAGGAAGAATAAGGAAAGCACACAGGACATTAATCCACTATGCACCAGCATCGATAATGCAGCGTCTATTCAATGCGTTGCCAGCTCATCTAAGGAATATAACAGGAGTGAGCGTAGATGTGTTTAAGAATAAGCTCGACAAATATCTAAACTGCACCCCAGACCATCCAAGATTGGAAGTGCAAAATATACCGGAAGATGTACTAGCAACTCTCTGGTAGACATTAGAGGTGCCTCACACTGAGGGACCTGGGGCAACCCAAACAAGATGTAAGGTCTGTAAGGTAAAGTTCCTCTCCTCTCACTCTCTCATTCTCTTCTTTTCCTGTTAAGATAGTTGCTTCAATTATATTGCACAGCATTTTTGACATTTCCTATTTCACCCCTTCTCATCCCCATTCCTATCGGGGCTGAAGTGTGACTTACAGGGCATTGGAAGTGTTACTATTCATCTCAGCAACCTTGAAAACTATAGATTAGACACTAATACCAGCCATTTTTGTCATTTTATTTTTTGCCCCTTCTCATTCCCCCTTCCTACCAGACCTGAACTTGGACTTAAAGGGCATCGTGAGCATCACTATTCATCTCAGCGACCTCGAAAACTGGATTAGACACTGATATCTGTTGTTCTCGGGTATTTTTACACCTCACCCCGTTCCCACCCCATCCCCCTTGGGTGTCACTGATATCTTAACCACCACCCCACAGTATACTTTTCCAGATAGTGAGTCACGTGTTTACCGGAATGAGGTATTATACATTCGTAGTTTATTTGGTTATTAAGTATACGGACAGAACCAGCCCTGTTTCAGGGAAGCCCTTCCCACCTCCACCACTTTTGGTGACCTTTGGCGCTAGTGATGTCGTACCCCCACAGCATTCTTTTCAAGATAGTAAGTCATATGTATACCAATCTTGGTTGAAATTGCTCAATGCGTTTCAGTTACCCTGGAACACACACATACATACATCCATTTTTATATACATTTATACTACATGCATATAGAAAATGATATATATATCTATATATATATATATATATATATATATATATATATTACTTTTCTCTCTATATTTTGGTGTTTTATGGGCTCCTTTTATTAGATGGAATGCTGTTGTAACAGAACATTTTTTACCAGTCAATTCGGGCCCATTATGGAATTCAACCGCCTTTCCACGATTCTTTACTTACTTCCAGAAGTTAAGCCAGATTTTCGCAAGTTTGAGAAAGAACTGCTTGGATTACACTGGCTGAAAAATCAAAAGCACTTTTAGAAGAATGCCTCAAGGAACAAGCACTACCAAAAAGTTCGGATTGCGGGAAATGGACTCTGCAATCGGACCCCTTCCCTCTCTCACATAAGATTTTCCTGGAGGAAAGAATCACCAACACGAAAAACATCTTCTTACTACGCAGAGTGATATATGGAACCCAGTCTACTCTTCGCCTCCTCACTGCGGACCACACAGGTATCTGATTTCATTCTGTTCCGACATTGCTGCCTATAATAGCGTGACTCATTCCAACAGACTTTTACGCAAGTTAAATAACTTAAGACAATAGCACATGGAATAGTCTTGAGCAACAAGACAAAGTTTTAAACTTATCAACACCCCCCCCTTACTGTAAATCAACATTTAGTTTTAAATCTAGGCTTATCCTTTGCCCTTATGCCAGACCGCAAAAACAACCTAGACTTCATAGTGGCTTTTGATAAATTCATATCTGACAGAAACTACAGCCGTGAAGAGATATGTTTTAAAGGAGTTACTAAATGCTTTAACTGACCTAAATAAGAAATATCCTGTTCCCCGTAGATTTATGATAGCCATCCTCTCGTTAAAAATGTTAGATGTTTTAATAAGTAGATCAGACAAAGACGGCAAAATCTTAATAATGAACAAAGACTTCTACCTCGACAAAATCAACGACACTAACGCTTACGACAAACTGACGAAAAATTCCCTCCAAAACGTCCCCACAAAATTTTTTCGGAAAGTAAGATTAATTGGCCAAGACAAGAAGAGTATTGAACTATTAGAGAAATTTAAAGTAATTAATCCTAAACTCCCCAACTTTTATGGCCTTCCCAAAACTCACAAAGACAATCTTCCATTCAGACCCATCGTTTCATGTGCCGAAGCTTTCAATTACAAAATTTCTAAATGGTTAGATGGCCTCCTTTCCCCTTTTCTAGGCACTTTTTCTCCCAGTCACATAAAACATTCGAAAGATTTTTGTCACAAATTCAGAGAAGCACATATACCACTTCACAACATAAAACTTTTAAGCCTTGACGTAGATTCCCTATTTACAAAAGTACCAGTACAGGACGTTCTTCAGTTTTTGAGGGGAAAATTATCTCCCTATTCAGATCATTTCCCATTGGCGCTTGACAAAATAATAAAGTTAGTTGAATTATGTGCATCTAATAACGTATTTTCTTTCGGGGAATTATTCTATAAGCAAAAATTCGGGTGTAGTATGGGTAGTCCTTTAAGTCCTGTTTTAGCCAATCTGCACATGGAATACTTTGAAACTATAGTAATTAATACAACAAAACCCAAAAACATGCTGTGGATGAGATATGTAGATGATATTCTAACATTTTGGGATAATAAGTGGAGCAGTTTTAATGAATTCCTTTCAAAATTAAACGCATTAATGCCCAGCATCAAATTTAAAGTTGAATGGGAAACAGACAACAAAATTTCTTTTCTTGATGTTTTAATAATCAGACACACGACAGAATACAAATTTACCATATACAGAAAACAAACGTTCTCACTTTCATACAGTCACTACTTTAGCTATCACGACATTGCTATCAAGATAGGTGTAGCCAGCAACCTGTTCTTAAGAGCCTTACGAATTTGTTCCCCAGATTTCTTGGAAAAAGAATTTGAACTAATTCGTAAGCAACTTTCGTCTTTAAAGTATCCTGACCATATAATTGAGAAAGCAATTTACAAAGCAAAACGTAATTTTCTACCGACCCCCTCAAGACAAGACCAGAGACACCCAACAATAAAATAAAAATTCCTCACCTGGAGAGGATTAAGACGGTGACTCAGACCCTCGGAAAATCTAACCCTTTTGTATTTACTTACCCAAACACCTTAGCCAAATCCCTGATTAACGTCCAACAAAAGACATCCCCAAGGACACAGGGGTTTATGAAATCCCACGCCAGGACTGTGACCAATCTTTCATCGGATTTACGGGAAAATCACTTCCCCAGAGATTAATACAACAAAAACGGTCAGTTAGGTATGGACAACAGAACTCAGCTATTTTCAACCATATAAATGAACATAACTATAGAATAAACTGGAATTTGTCACGTATAATTTATAGCAGCAACTGCCGGTACAAGAGTCAAATGATGGATCGGCCTTAATAAAAGAGAGGCAGGTAATGAACATCTCAAAAGGAGCATGGGATTCACATGTGATTGACAAGAATTTCATTCAACCAACGCTTAAGAAGATTAAAGGAAAATTATCAGCGGGGGTGACCTAAACTGACTTACCTGTGGATGGATCTCTTGGTATAAATACCACCTTTTCTGTAAACTTTTCTCATTCATATACCTGAAGGGGGAGACAGCAGTCTCTGAAATATAGTACTTTTTCTCTATATATTTTGGTGTTTTATGGGCTCCTTTTATTGGATGGAATTCTGTTGAAACAGAACATTTTACCAGTATATATATATATATAAATATATATGTATAACAGAATCACGAAAGTTAGGAACGTGATAAATCCATAAATAAAGATAAATGCCACGAAGGAAAAAATAAACGAAGGAGTCTGCGAGATCTTTCGGCTGAAAAGCCCTTTACTGAAGCAGCTGCTTCAGTAAAGGGCTTTTCAGCCGAAAGATCTCGCAGACTCCTTCGTTTATTTTCCTTCGTGGCATTTTTTTATCTTTATTTATAAATATATAATATATATATATATATATAATATATATATATATATATATATATATATATATATACATATATATATATTATATATATATATATATATATATATATATATATATATATATGTGTGTGTGTGTGTGTGTGTATGTATATATACAGAAATTATATTTCCGCCAATAACTTTCCAAGAACCTCACATCCTGTCAAAACTGATTTTCAGCTAGTAGAAAATCAATGTCGACAAGATGTATAGGTGGCTTGAGGATAATTTCCACTTTGAAAGTAGAGAACATATATAGGTAAACATTTGTAGACAATAGCTATGTAGTCATCAGGGTTGAACACTGGGTAAGCACTCGTAAATATTAGTCTAATAACGGTTTAGTAATCGTAAACGTTCGGGTAGTAGCGTAAACGTTCTCCTAACAATAGGAACGTAGCCGTATAAGTTCCACTACTAAATGGTAAGTAGTAGTAAACTATCGACTATGTGTTGATAATCGTAAAAATTCAACTAACAATGGGTTGGTAGTCATAAATGTTTTTCTTTTTTTTACTATAAGCAAGTAGTCGTAAAAGTTTACGCAACAAAAGTCATTACTGTGCTTACCAAAAACATCAGAAATGTTCAATCTTATAAACCCGCATCTGGATTCTTTGCCCGATGCTCGAGAAACCTAAGCTAATGGACCACTTTCTTCTTGCGAGTGACTTCAATTCATCAGCTGATGGTGGTGAATCGGAAATGAGTTCCAGTCGCCGAAATGGGAAACCTCTCCTCCGCTTCGGCCTGAATCAACCGGAACCCGAATGGGTGCATCAGCTAAATTAAAATACTCCTGTGTGAAGCAATGCGGCGAAAAGGCCCCTAAGGAGAGTACAAGACAAAACCCTTCCTCCGGGTTCCTCGGAGCTTTTGACCAGCCTTTACAACCAATCAATCAATCAGTCAGTCAGTCAGTCAGTCACGAGCTATCTTACCATTCCGTCGCTATATGCCAAAGGTTTAACTGAATGGAAGTGACTACCACGCCTACGTCACAATAAGATGATCTTCAAAATAACAGGGATATGGTGGGCGGTATCGTGATTCAGAAAAAAAAAGTGATTAAAAGCAGAAGTTATTGACCCATAAAAAAAAGACTTGTACACGAACAGCAAAGAACACCTGACGTTTTTATAATTTCAATATTTTTTTTATTATTATTCACAATATTATTACGGTCATTAACATGATTATCAATACTATTTTTTTTCTACTTCTTCAGCAACTGTAAGGGAATTTGCCGATTATAATTTTTTATCAGGTTATCTCATGTATCTAACCCGCCCAAAAAGAGCCTTTATTAGGCTCAGAGGTCTGGATAAACTAATCATTTCTATAATCTTAATATCTCATGTATCTACATCGTGTGTATTGTTTCTACTTTGTGTATTCCATGTATAAAGCCTACAGCTGAAATAAACATTTATTACATTATTAGCATATTACTATTATTATTATAATAACGGCATCGACGTCCCAAATAAATATATTATCGGCAATATCAAAAGCAAGGGATCTCCCTCAGTCACACCACAACCATAAAAGCCCGTTTTCTGAACTGGATGAAAATAAAAGAAGGCATGCAGAAAAATATAAAGAGAAGGAAAGACAAGGAGAAAAATAAAAAGTGAAAGAAAGACAAGGAGAAAAATACAAAGTGAAAGCAAGACAAGGAGAAATATAAAAAGTGAAAGAAAGACTTGGAGAAAACTTTTCAGCGAGAGAAAATTGACATAAGCACAAAAGGGAAAAAAAACAACATCGGTCTTACCGTTGAGAGAGAGACCGGGCGCGGACGTGAATTTGGCCACATCCACGATTTTCACTGCGAATTGTTGACCAGATTCTCTGTGGACACATCGACGTACCAAGCTAAATGGCCCCCTGGAAAAGAAAGGGAAAACACAATGTATTTCATTCAAAGTGGCAAAGAAACTTAGACATCGGTCTGGAATGATATATATATATATATATATATATATATATATATATATATATATATATATATATATATATATATATATATATATATATATATATATATATATAATAAAAACAAGCTAAATGGCCTCTTGGAAAAGAGAATTAGACATCAGTCCAGGATGAAAAAAGAAAAAAATATGAATAAAAAAATGAATATTTATCTTTAATGTCAAAATGACCCGACATACAAGACATGTGAATTAAATACACGCGACTAGTTTTCGCACATTTCCTGAAAAAAATATAAGGAAGGGAGGCCTCCGATGTTTAAAAGGTTTAAGACGGTTTAAGGCACACTGTAAAAACACAACATAAACGAATCGGAATGCAGTTGCATTCCCTTTTAAAATATTCGAATGCAATTGCATTTCCTTTTAATATATTCGAATGCAACTGTATTTCCTTTTAATATCTTCGAGTGCAATTGTATTTCCTTTTAATATATTCGAATGTAACTATATTTCCTCTTAATATATTCGAATGGAACTGTATTTCCTTTTAATATCTTCGAATGCAATTGCGTTGCCTTTAAATATATTAGAATACAATTGCATTTAATTATAATATATTCGAATGCAGTTGTATTTCCTTTTAATATATTCGAACACAGATATATTAGTCCTAGATAGCGACCCCCGAAAACCCTTGGGGTCACTATCTAGGGAAGATCCTATTCGATGTATATACTTAACCAACTATCACAAACTACCAATATAATTATTAGATTATACCAACGACCAAAACGGACAAATAGTTAAAGAGAATAAACAATTAAAAACAAGGCCACTTGAAAGAACCACTTAAAAATATTTCATGATCCAACTTTCAGAAGCATAAAAGAAAAACATCATTAACCTCGGAGATGAGTCTCATGAATTTATACCCCAATTCCAAATTATTTTTTTTTCTAGCCCACAAAGCACCGATGTGGTAAGCTGATATAAAGTTAAAAGGGAAAATGAAAGTTGGATTCCAAAGTCAGGAGGAGGTGGCGGAAATTGGGATAATTTCTTGTTTTTTATAACTCGTCGAAAAAGAGAAGGAAGTGTGAAATTAGTTCTCCGAGACTTTATACCATGAATGGAGCCAGAAGTTCCAAAACATCTGGTCATGAGAGAGAAAAGAGGGGCGTAAAAAAAAAACACGGAGATTCATCGTGATTAACTTTCAAACCGCCTCTCCAAATATCAATCTATCATCCAGCTTCTTGTTACAGGTAAGCCGGCGAGTGGATAGATGGGAGAATAGGAACCGCCCATTTCATTCCTAAATAAATTAGGTAACTAATTATATTTACTGTAGCATTAATGTAAAAATAATTTCTTGAATACTATTTGTACACATTTACAGCTGTGCCTGCGAAATAAAGTTACAGGGAATAATCTGCTTAGACTTTATGTTCTCGAAAGGGAGCCTTCAATATGCAACGATTCCCCCCACCTCTCTCTCTCTCTCTCTCTCTCTCTCTCTCTCTCTCTCTCTCTCTCTCTCTCTCTCTCTCTCTGGTACTTTACAAGCATGGCCTCATTAGCGAAAGTCAGAGTTGCACAACAGGCGAGGACGATAGGTACTTCGGGTCGTTTCCTCACAAACCTCTTGTAGTTTCCGCTTGACCTAGGTAGCTATCGTGCTGTCAATTAAAACTGCACGTACCCAGTAACGAAGTAGTTAAGATTCTAAATATCAAATAAGACTTGACGTTGCCTATGTCTCTTACCTTTCTTTTAATTATTGTGTACCAGAAGAAGAGGTATTATTCCTAAGGGTTTTTACATCTACATTCCACCTCTACAGAATTTTCGTTTCGTAGGCAAAAATCAGACGGTAAAAATCCTGCCTGAATATTTTCAGTAAGATTTCTTTAAGTAGTAATCTTTCCGTTGACATTGTGTGCCTAAGGTTCTAATAGTTAGTGTGAGCAATTCGTCACCACAGCACTGACTCACCGGTGAGGTGCCAAGATGGTTGTAGTTCCTTTTCTGTACAATCAAAGAAAAGTCTTCATGGCGATGTTGTAATTGTGAATGAACTATTGAAAATCGAGATAGTTTGTGACGCAACGTTTGGCTGTCATGTTCCTTGTTCCTCGCCTTTCTGAAAAAAACTTCTGAGCTCGTAAGTTGCGTATATATCTATTTGCCAGCCCCCTGTTGCCTCATCCTAAGAAGTTCTGTTCGTAGTTCGTTTTACTATTTTTTGTCGCCACGATTTTGACAGATAAGGAACTTGTGACTGCCAACGAGATTGAATTGAATATAGAATTGAGGCCAAATGCCAAACACGCAACAGAAGTAAAACCCCGCAGTTGCACTATGAATCAATAGCTAGGAGAGGGTAGACAGTAGGATGGAAGAAAAAGAATATGAAAGGAGGTACAGTAAAAGAAACGAAAGGGATCGCAGCTAAGGACCGAAGTCATGCCTAAGTGCACCCCATGAGGTGCACTGACAACACCCCGCCTACAGGGAAGTGGGAGCCCGCATCTGAAAGAAGGATATGAGTGGGGGGAGGGGGATGCTTTCTCAGCCTTGGCGGAGGTTGGCCGCTTCCAAAAGCTCATGTCTGATTATGTTCAAATTCAAAATTCCGGTGGCAGCGATGCCCATACTTCTCTTTTCTTCTCGAGTTTATACTTCATCACAACATAATTACTCGTATTCTATTTTGCGGAAATTTGCTTAGAAAGCTAAGGTCTTTTTTTTTTTAATTAGTTACTATAAATGCGTGAAAATTTCGCGTGGTAGTAGTAGTAGTAGTAGTAGTAGTAGTAGTAGTAGTAGTACTTCGAAATTTTAACAATCTACAGAAACCTCAAAAAAAAAAAAAAAAAAAAAAAAAAAAAAAAAAAGCTGATACAACGAAGATACCTCCCGACGTGATACGACTGAATCCCCATACTTCTCATCAAACCTGTCAAATATAGACCTCGCAGTTGCTAACTAGCGCTTAGACAAACAATAAACGACAGGCCAGGATTATAGTCATATTATAAACTCAAATAAGCGGACTAATATCGCCTAAACAGTGCCCAGTAGCGTAGTTTCATTTGCCCATTCCAGAACTCCCAGACGATCTTCTCCGCTATTATCTCTCTCTCTCTCTCTCTCTCTCTCTCTCTCTCTCTCTCTCTCTCTCTCTCTCTCTCTCTCTCTCTCACAGACAAACCTATAGAAACTTCCAGACACATATGCAACATACAATCATTTACGAATTTATTTAGCATAACTGCTAATAAAAAAAAAAAAAAATCACTTAATCGGCGATGAAAAAGATCAAATCACGTAATCGCTGATGAAAAAAATTAAATCCCTTAATCGCTGATGAAAAACATTAACGTAATCGCTGTTAGATAAAAATTTAAAATATCCCGGTTAGTTACCGCTTCTCATAAAGGAGCCCGTATATAAGGTGGAAGGTATGATGTTCAAAACACGGTCTATGCAAAATGCAAGACTTACATAATATGCCATGAAATACAAAACTATTGTCAGTTTTCTGAGATGTCAATCTCAGAAAACTGAGCAAAAATTGATGGGAATCAATTTTTGCTCATTGGAAAATTATTCAAATTCTCCGAAATTATTTTAAAGACTGCATAAAGTGGCCGAGGTATTAAGAGCGACAAAGTTATCGTCTCGCATATAATTAGTATGGGGTTATTTTGCTCAGCGAATGGTTAGCTAAGTTTCGTAGCTTAAGGCCTCCTTACACTCTAGCACAGCAATACATACAAAAAACGCGGCTGTTTGAACAAGAATAAGGATAATTTCAACGTCAACGATAACTTATATGTACACTATTTTAATATGCTCATAATGCCAATCTACAACAATTAAGCAGGCTTTACGCCGGCACGGGCTCTTTCTCCCAAGAGCAGACGTAAAACCCCAGCCATTTCCATTAAGTATATTAACAGACACTTCTCCGGAATTGACAAGTTATCTCATTTAAGACGAGTCATTTCAAATGTTTAAATCCAGGAGGGGGCCGACAATGCCACACATTACATATTTAAATAATATTACTCATATTTACAGTGCAACGTGCATGCAAATAAACGTAAATCGTTTCCGGTGCCAGTTTCTGCGTACTCGGTTCTCAAGGACTAATTAACTTGAGCAAACAGGGGAATCTGACGAGTTCCTCGGGCCTGTGCCTCTACCCTTTTATCTCTTATCGCTGTTGCCTCTCTCTGCTTGCCTTTCCCTCGCGATGACGACAAACAATGCTGGCTGACTTCTTCACATATACTGAAATGTGGTCCAGGTTTCCAAAAGGTTTGGGATAAATGCGCTGAGGCAAACGCGGTTTCGAGACACACAGCATTTTTCTCTGATCTGACGAGCTATCTATTTCTCCAGTAAACCGGTTCATTGAAGTCTATAAGATCCGATGTTTATCTCTCTCTCTCTCTCTCTCTCTCTCTCTCTCTCTCATCCTACTCTTTACAGGAGACCATGCGGAAAAGAGACGACTATTATATGAATTATAATTATTAAAAAAAATCAATCATTGTGTGACACCTTCCTATTCAATGAGTAATACAATACGACCAATTATGCAACATATCACGAGGTAAGAATTCAAATTTGCATAACCTAAAGAATTAAATACCTTCTCACAATCTCAAATTCGTACTCAATAATAAGTTCTTGCGAATTGCGAAGTGAAGTCATCTTTCTTCGCCAATTTCCTAAAAATAAATAAATAAGTAAATAAATAAATAAATAAATAAATAAATAAATAAATAAAAAAGAAGAAGAAAGATTATAATCTCAAAAATTCTTTACTTGCAAGTGAGAAATTTTTAATCCCAGAAAAAAATAATCTAAAAAAGAAATAATGTCCGTCTTTCTTAAAAGTGAATTCAACGGCAGAAAGACCTTTCCTTTACATTTGCATCCCGGGTCCCTTACATATGGACGATTCATTTGGGATGTGCCAAAGGCCATGCCCATACACCCCCTCCCCGCCCCCCCCACCCTCGATATGCTGCAGTTATAAGCACCGTCGAGTTTCATTATCTGCGGATGACGACAAGAGGGTCTCCGGGTGAGATCAAAGAGGAAAGGGGAGGCCTCCCGAAAGAGGAAAAACGACGCGAGGGGAGGAAGACTTTACCCGTTTGACCGACACACGTCGGGTGATTATTACAATAAATGAGATAGAAAAAAAAATGCGCCCAAAATTCTTCGGCGCAATCGAGTTTTCTGTACAGCGCATAATGGCTGTATGAAACTCTCAGCCACGGCCCGATGGTGTCCTGTTATTGACACCTACGGCGCTGCCGTTCGCAAGATCATGGGTGACTTCATCCTTTAATCAAATCAAAACTACAGACGCTACTAGGCTGCAATTTGGTATGTTTGATGACTGGCCGCAGTAGTTTTTAAGTTTTTAAGTTTTTAAGATCTGAAGGCGGACAGAAAATACGCGGACGGACAGACAAATAGCCTTCGCAATAGTTTTCTTTTACAGAAAACTACAAAAACAAACCATAGTGAATGAGAAAATGGTTGACGAGCCATCCCCTTTCTCCTTTCTTTACAGACAGACAGAAGTGCTTGAAACGCAAATAATTTAGTCTAGGAAGAGTTGTAATTTCGTTAGAAAAAGCGTTATCCGCGTCTCGGCGAAACGCGACGTTGTGAATTACATGTTAAGGCAATGTGACGCTGACTATATGAGTATTAACACTGTTTAAGGTTCTTCCCAAAATGAGAGGAAATTTAAAAACCTTTCTGATGACTAATTCATTTTATAATACTCTTGAGTAAGCGGTGATTTGTCCACACAGCCCATGCCAGAGAGTATGCACGGAGACGCATGAATGCAGACGTATGCATATGTGAGATTAAAATCATAACCGAGTATAAGGCAATTTTCGTTTATGAATTTTAAAGATATTTCAAAAGAATGCTTTAAACTGATGGTCTATACATGACGCCTTGCTCAGTCGCTTGTGAATTTTGAAAGTAGTACCATAAGGATATGAATAAAATTTTGTACTGCGTTGAAATTACGAAATTTACGAAAGCAAAAATAACAATATAACCAAAACACGTACCGAGTCGATTTTTGTTGTCGGCTCATAAGGTCGCTCTTTCTATGACAGGAGGATTTGGGAGCGGGGGTGTTGATCACCCATCCCCCCCCCCCCCCCCCACCCCCCCCCCCCCCCCCCCCCACGCTCCTATCGGATAAAAAGCGTTAACTAAATAAGGTCCAAATGCCATGGAGTGAGTGACAAGAATTTTCATAGTTCACGTGACCAACATGCATACATTATTTATATATATATATATATATATATATATATATATATATATATATATATATATATATATATATATATATATATAATGACACCAAATTCTAATAGAATACACTAATACAAATAAAACCTCCAACCAAATAGCATCAATAAGTGAACTAAAAGAAAGAAAAGATGCAAACATACTAAGTTGTACCAAACCACTTAAACTTTAAAGGTACATGATAAATAATAACCTAAATAAAAGGGGGGGAAAAAGAAGGCCAACAAGCAGGGCAAAATGAATTATAATTTCAACGGCGAAAATAGAAATGTCAGAAGGGAGCCATTTGTTACCTTCCTTGCACACACCGTGGATCATTATGGAGGCAATCTCATAACCCCAACTACTTTTTCATTTTGATAAATGTCCCATATAGTAACGACGAGGATTTTTTCAATTTGCCCAACGGAAAATACTGCCGTGACTCGCTTACAACATTAGATGATTTATTCAAAATAGTACCTTCAGTGGACTTTTGATTTCAAAAGAAATTACCGATATGAATCAGGAAGATGACATTAAATTCTGTAAACATATTACAAAATCAGTGTCAACCCTCCCACGTATACAGATATATATATATATATGTGTGTGTGTGTGTGTGTGTGTGTGTGTGTGTGTGTGTGTGTGTGTGTGTGTGTGTGTGAACTTTTATTACATCACCGTGATTCATATATATATATATATATAGGATATATATCTATATATATATATATATATATTATATAATTATTATTATATATATGATATAGATATATAAATGTGTTATGTGTGTGTGTGTGTGTGTGAATTTTTATCACATCACCGTGATTCATATACATGCAATAAGCTACAAGTGTCCTTTAATATCCAATTCGCTCTACCTCGGAATTAATATATTTTCGTATATGTTAACTGAAAGGGAATTTTTTAGTTGATAATAATTTTCCGCCATACATGTTTCCTCGTTTTTTCTACTTTACCCCTAAATTTTCCACATGCTATGTCGAATAGATAGATTTGCGCGTATTTTGAATCGCTAGGACAGTTTAGGTGTGCGCCAGAGATCACTGTAATTGCATCTAAAAGTAAGGCGTAATAATGCAATATGATTTTGAGAATGAAATAGAAAAATATATACTGCGTCCATAATTCAAATAACAATGCTACTCTAGTTTATGATGAAATACACAGGTAAATCATATGACGAGTTGGGTGCAGACATTTTCTTATTTTACCCACCTGTCCTCATGAAGACTTGGAACCTGTACAACTGATTAGTTTTACTTTCAGCAAACAGCCACAAATTTTGGTTAAAGCTAATATCCCCGCCACTATGCATCTGTATAAACAAACGCACACACTGCACCGACTTGTATAAAAATGGTATGTATAAACATACATTTAACGGATGAAGTGTGTGTGTGTATCC